>NW_023277424.1:40580-55308 GCF_003668045.3 Cricetulus griseus | reverse complement strand
CCCCATTTTGGGTGTTGCTGTGTGGAGAAGGCATCGTGGAACTTCCGTGCACCGGCAATTGCTCACTTGGGGACTCTCAAATGTGGCGCACTCTTCTGGATGGAGTAGAAAGTGCTACACCATTTGAGTGTCACCTGAGAGCACCTGTCCCTTAAAAATCTTCTGTTCCTATTCTGAGTGTTCACTCACTGTCCAGACACTAGGTGGGGAGAGTTAACACCTGTTCCAGCTACAGTGGGAACTCAAGTCTTCTTGGGGGTTTGAGTGAGGACACCTGAGACCTGGTCCTGGTCAGTCCCAGCCAGAGTTAAGCATTGGAATTGTTAGTGTATGGTGTCTGCAGCATGACCATGCAGTATTGTCTCCTGCATGTGGGGGCTGAGAATTAAACCAGGATCCTGTTAGACTGAACCACTTCTCCCCCTAACCCCCATTGCTAACTTTTACTGTCTAAAGTCATTTTGAATCCTCATGTTCAGTTGGCAATTTTGGTTTTCCCCATTAAAGATCAATAAAGTCTTGTTCTCTTCGAACTTTTGTCTTCAGTTTTATGTTAACTGTGTGTGTCAGGGTTGGGAATGACTTAGAAGGTTGCTTCCATGTGCTTTCTAGGGATGGGACTCCATCCATAATGCTGGTTTCCAATCACAGCCTGCTAGGTCATGGCAAGGGTCCAGTTGGAGGCAGGACTTGATAACTAGCCCTGGGCAACTTGAGTTTGTCTAATTGCAGACTGACATCTTCCATTAGCAGGGACTGAGATTTGATGCTATGCAGTTCCATGTGGTCTAGTGCTGGCCTTCCATTCATACCAACTTCAGTTAGGGAAGGTCTGGGCTCCACCCTCCAGTTTTCCAGGAGGCTACCATGTTTGTGGCTTTCTCATTCCTCACAGGAGGAGCTAACTTTATACCCCTGCATTTTGTTTCTCACCAGAAGGGCCAGTTCGCTTTGCAGCCCTATTAGGATGTAGGCAGAGATTGCCAGAACAGTAGGTTTGGAGAGGTGCTCACCTTTATATCTGTAAATCATGACACTAAACGGTGAATTCTCTGGGGTTAAGGGTGTAGGATGCTTCTGCAGAGGAACAATGGGAGGTGGTAGCTAATGAACCAAGGCCCTTAAAGAAACAGATACACTCCAATCCACTTTTGACATGCTGCTTTAACAGACTGAGTTTCAACTCTAGGTAATGAGGCACTTTTTGAGAAAGGGAATTTGTGCAGAGCAGTTATCTTTTCTCTGGGATTAAGGCATATGCTACTAGGCCAAATGTTTTGCAGCTTTTTTGGGGGGGGAATTTTCTAAAATCCCACTAAATTGACCAGGCTGTTCTAACTACTATCTATAAGGGTGCCACAATATCTTGCCACATATTTACATTTGTGTTTTCCTACCTTTGGACCCATCCTTACTCCCCCGTGTCATAGGTCACCTCCCCACCATGTTGGTTCCTGTGAAGCATCTCTAGTCCTCATGCTTGGTGGCAGGCTCCTTTACAAGTTTCAGCCCTTTACCATATTGACATGCAGAGCTAGCTACATACTCTTGCCTGGAGCTGTCATGATTACAAGCTGTACTATGGGGACTGGAGTTCAAATCCCAGGTCACTCGAAGCTGTCCACGTAGCCAGACTCCCTGTGGCTCTATCTGCTCTTGTATGACCCTGACTTTGACTCATAAAGGCATTAGCCACCTTGCACACCCATTGTGAATATTTTTCATTCCAGGTGTCAACCACTGGCATGAAAGCTATATGAACAGAGTCCTGGTTTTCATGCGTGCTAGCTAGGCAGCCAGTCTTCCAGCTGGTCCACATTTCCAGCCCTCTCCATATGTTGAGGTTGAGTTTGTGTGGCTAGCACATACAAACTGTCCTGGATCTTACTGGATCTAAGGCCCCTGGAACCTTGAACCTACAGCCCCAGCCCACTTTGGATGTTGTGCTTCTGTTTGTTCTAGTAGATATTTCCCAGGTGTGAGTACTGTGTCTATTCAAGAAGTAGAAAAGTTTATACAAATTTCTATAGTATTTTCTGGTGATGCCAGGGCAGGGAAATATTGGCCTCCACTCTGTATATCTGCAAGGATTCTGGGTTATTGCTTGCTATTTTGAACTACCTCTGCAAATTACACAAATGTTCCTGGGTCTGGAGAAGTGGGGGCAAGCAGAACTATGAGGTCAAGGCCAGTCTGGTCAACAGAGCAATTTTCAGGTCAGCTGAGTCTCACATAAACCTTGTCTCTAACACCCCACCTCCTTCAAACGATTGTTTTTCTCTGGACTTCTTTTAATCTATTGTAGTGCAGAGTTTGGCCAGTATGTGGGAGTCTTGGCACAGTGATTGACTGAAATGTCCAGTTCTCCAAATTTTAGTGTATCCCTGGTGTTCTTTCTCTATCACTGCTGTTCTAATCTGCCAATCAGCCAATCCCCATCCTAAAAGATCTGCATGGAGTCCACATCAAATCCAAAGAGCTTCATCAAAGCTTGCGTGCTTATGGCCCCAGGAGAACAAACATTTTCCTCAACCTGCACTTTCTGGGCCTCCTGCCCCAAGACAGGGTCTCATGTGCTCCACTCTGGTTTCTGATTCTGAGGATGATCTTGAATTCCTAATCATCTTGATCCTAGGCCATTCTTGGCTGGCCACATAGTTGTATATTATCCTTTACACAGCAGATCCTTAGGACCTCAGATCAAGAAAAACAACTTGACCCAGTCCTCCACCCCCAGGCTCAGTCACCTAGAAAACCTTCCTGGACCTGTTACTCATGAAGTCTTTACCCTGCCAAATATCCTCTTTGTGGCTTCCAAATATCCTGCCTATACTAACACCCAGTGCACAAACAACCCATTCTACCCCTCCCCATATCCTTCTCTACTGAATATATAAGCTAGCCTGAGAAAAATAAAGCTTGCCACTTGATCAGAATTCAGTCTTGTGGTCATTCTTTCTGCATCTCTTGTGTCCCCATTCCCTATCCATGACTCTCTTGCCACAGGTTAAAGTCCTGCAGGATGGACAATTGGTAACTTTTAGGATGATGCAGCTTCTCTTAGAAGTAGCTGTATCTGAACTTTTACATTGTAAAGGGCTAAGGGCTGGGACTGCTTTAATTGCCACGACCGATGAATTCCAAGTCTCGTGGTGTGTATTGTGTGTTATCTTAAAATACATATTACTAAAAATCTTTCATTTTAGATCCCTTGTGTTCTATACACCTATTATAACTATGTCCTATCTCCCTCCTTCCCCTTGATATCATAACTTTACCTCCATCTTAAGGACTCTTAGGGGTGTGCCATATGTGCTTTGCTTTGACATGGAGCCCGGGTAGAACCTCAGAGCCCAGACAGCATAGCCATCAACCAATAACCAAAGTGTAAAGCTCAATCGGGGAGGGGGAGGGGCACTCATGGGGACTGGGTGAATCTGACCAACCTTTCCTAATGAAAATTTCCCGATATCCTCAGTGGTGATGGACTTACAGCCATTTTGACCTTTGTCTTTTCAACTTCTAGGTCAGATTTGGCTCTCTGCTGTTCTCCTACATGGTTTTTCCCTGTGGTGATTAAAATGTGGTAATACAGCAGCTGATTCTGCTTAAACCATCTCCCAAAGCAGACTGACTCTCCCGCAGGCTGTGCTTTTTTATTGCCAGTACCTCAACAGTCCTGCCCCAGAGGTCTGTCCTCTCCCTCTGAACTCTGGCCAGTCCTTTCATAACAACAGCCCCTTTGTTCCACTTCAGGAGAGGGGCTTTGATTCCCTGTTGCATAGCTGTGATAGTGAGCTCACCACCAGTCAACAAAGTCTGTAGTCTCCCACTTTCCTCTTTCCTCTCAGCCAAACCAAAGCACTATCTATTGTTTCCTTCTTGCTTTCCCCACTATGCTCCACCTGCGGTGGTAGCCAGCAGCTTCCTCACTTGACAACACCTCCCAGGCTTTTCCCAGAAAACCCAGCCAAGCATCCAGGAAAGCAGAATTCTGTACCTAATTCCCATTTAATCTCATCTTGGTGTAAAGGGTGGGGCCAGGGCTCAGCGGTGAGTGTCCCTTAATGATTTGGGATGTGGAGTGAAGGGTCTGGGGAGGTGTTGCAGAGCCCTGGAAACAGAAGGAGTGAGGACTAAATGCTAGGGATCTTTGAAAACCTTACTGAGGTTACCCGAGGTCCGAGTGACAAGTCCAGTGTGCATGGCAGGAAACACAGAGGCAGAGGTGCAACTTTCTCCTAAGGTACTGCTGCATAGACCACCCATAGCCCACCGTGTCCTCCCCGGGATCTGCAGAGGCCTGAGTGCCTGGCTGGGTGCATAGCATAGAGGTCCACACAGGGACACAGCAGTCCAAGTGGGGATCTCTTAGCAATCTTCCAGCTTCTGGGGAGAGTCTGTGGTTCCCCAAGGCTGAAAAGTTACAGCCTACAAAACGGTCCAGCTCCAGGATCTTCTAGGAGGCATTCCGCCCCCAGAGCCAGGCTCAGGCAGTCCCTGCGCCCACAACAAGATGAGAGTTCCCTTGGGAGGCAAAGTTCCCAGGCCTCAGACCTTGCAGTAAATGTTGGCAGGATTCTGTGGGGGCATCTCCTGCACGATGTACACTGGGTCCCCATAGTCCCCGCTGACCTTCTGATAATGTGGGCAGAAGACATTATCTGCAGTCCTTAGCGGTATGAGAACATCACTGGGTTCCCAGCCAGAGTTGTTGCCACCTCGCTTGGAGGTGCTGTGGAGAGTGTTTGCCGTGCCTCCTGCGGTACTTGAGCAGCAGTACCACCAAGGTGATGATGATGATGACGAAGATGACGCATCCTGATATGATTCCTGCCAATAAGGCCACTTTGGAACCCAGATTGTTTCTAGAATGCCCTGCGCTGTTGCCTTCGGTGCTGATACCTGCACGGAAGCAAGAACAGCCATTTACTGTGGTTCTTAGACTCTGCCCTCTAGCTTGAAGAATGAATTCTCCAATTGCAAACAAGTAAGCATAGCAGATGCTCAACTCACTGGATGAACTTGATAGCAGTTCACCAGATGAGGTGAAGGAGCTTCAAAAGTCCTACACTCACTCACCAGGCCAACCACTTCCTAAAGATTAGACAGCAAATCTGGAACATCCCTATTTTCAACACTTCAGGATGCATCGGTAGCTGACACACCTGGTGAGCTCTGCTCTTGTGACTGTAAGACACTGACCGGGCTGAATTAATCTGTCTTAGTGGCAGAGTTAATATTGACTCACTGGGAGCAAAGACCCCAAGAACCTGTGCCCACGAGTGAATCCCTTTGGTTGGGATGTGTTTTGAGGCTCCTCTGCCTCTAGGCGTTCTAAGAAAAATGCACCTCATAGACACACAGCCCAACCACATTGCTATCCCTGGATTTGGTTTCACAAAAGGGCTTGTTATTGAATTTCTCATGTTTGTACCAGCTTCTAGCTCTGGATGTCTTGTTGGATCATTATTCGTGGTTGATCCAGCAGGACTTGCATCTACATAAAGAAGAAGTGATTAATCATGGCACAGACATCTGACAATGTAGCAAGCATAAGGAGTTGCAAAGATATATCAAGAGGAATGAACAGCAATGAACATAAGACTCTCTATGCAAAGCACTGAGAAATACAAGAATATAACCTTACTTTTTAATAACAATGGTTATCCTAGTTATTTGTTAGGTTTAGATTAGGAGGCCATCTGTGGAAACTATAGGGATTCTTACATTTGGCAGTCAAAGCATTCCAGATGACATTTCGATTTCACTAAGCAAGTTGATTGACAGCTATACTAGTCTCTAATTAGAATAATTCTTTGTTTCTTCACAATAGGTTATTCTACGTGAAAACACAGCTCTTGGTTTGTCCAGATTTGAAAATGAAACAAATCAGCAGAGCCAGTGTTTACATACAAGACTCTTTGATTGTTTTTCAAAGAAGTGTTCTGCATTGTAAAGAGATATATCTATGGCAGCACACATACACCCTGTCTCACTGGCCTGAACTTTTAGAGAGACCTAAATGAGAAAATTTGAGCATGTCAGTTTGGGGGCTCTACCAGTGGTTCAAAGTACAGAAAAGGGTCTGCCTTCAAAACTAGCAAGAGGGGTGATGGTGAGTGTCACCCCAGGTGCCACGCTGGCTGTGGGCTATACCTGGTCACAGTGGGGTCACAAAGGAGCAGTTGATCTTTACCTTGTCCAACTTTCATGAGATCTTCATAGATCTTGTTTGGCACACACCTCCCTCCTGGTTATGCAGGCCTTCCAAAGACCCATTTGATGTAGCTGATTAAAAATAAAATGGAAAAAAACAAAAAATATAGAACAAATAAGGAAATCAGTAGGATTTCATGAACATGAATTGTCTAAAAACAATTTGAATAATAAGAATTCACTCTTTGTCATAAGTTTTCTGAATGTAGGGATGCTGAAAGCTGAAAAGAAATAGAAAAATAAACAAAGAGAAATGGATGCTGGAAACATTGTGACATGTAGACTACCTGTTTCTAAATGCAATTAAACACACCCTCCCATATACACATGATTTAGTATTACTTTATAGGTAAAAGGGACAGCACCTTCTAAAATAGCCAGCGACTCCTGGGGGTGGGGGGGTGAAACTAGAAAGTGCAAAAGAGCAAACATGATAATTTCAAAACTTGGTAATCATCTCCCAACTCCTGTTTCCTTCACTCCACACCTCCTGCTTAAAGAACAATGAAATAGATGCTATGCTTGTCAAACCTCCAAGTTCTGTAAGCACTATCAGGGGAGACTTCTGACAACCCCCTTGCTTCTTTCTCCAGCCAGGAATGTGCTTAAGTAGCATACTAGAACTCAAGTCTTCTGAGTCTGCATTCTCATCACAGTGTAAGTCCCTGCAAGCATGTGTTTTTATAAACCCCCATCAGCCACTTTAGCCAAGTTTCCTGCTAGGGAAAACTCCAGCTGGACAGAGAGTTTGCACACCCGCTTCCCTGTCTGGGTCTTGGGACAACTTGGATATAACCAGGTGGGGGCAACATTGGCCAGCTGGGCTCCTTTTCCACTTTAAAAATGAGGGGAGAGGGAGAGCACAACGCTTCTACCAATGTCTTCCTGTCTGTCTAAGCTGTTCTGTCTACACACATTGCTGTTTGTCCTTAAGCCAGTGAATTATCTAAATGGCTTTGTAACTAAAGCTGTACAGAGATGGGCTGTCAGGCCGTGTAAGGAAGAGCAGGCTTTCAGTTTACAGTTCAAGTTTGAGTAGGAGGAGAAGGTGGAATGTGCTGAACACTGCTTCCCTTTGAGTTCAATGGGCAAGGAACAGAAGTATTTCATAGACACGCCTGTAATTTTAATCACCTTCCACTTTCTCTATCAAAGTCCTGTCTGCTAACACTATACTCGGAAGACAATGACAAACAGACAAGTGTTCTGGCAACTTCTTTCAGCCTGGTTGTCTTGTTTTGTCTTGTTTTCCAAGCATATCACCACCAAACAGCTCCAAATGCCTTCATGGTTTGTAGAGGTTTGTAACTAAAAAAAATCAAATACGAATTCACATCTGTGTTCTGGAATTATCAATTTCTACTCTCAGTATTTTCCCAAAAAACAAAGGGTGCCTCTTCTCCAGAGAGTACGCTTAACCTTGGGTCTCATAGTTGCATCTCTTTCCTCAGTCTTTACTGACACTAAGCTTTTTCTGGGAAATAGGTAATAGTTGCCATAATAACTGAAAATAGGTAATAGTTGCCATAATAACTGAAAATAGGTAATAGTTGCCATAATAACTTTGTCAGGGAGTTGCAGTAAGCTAAACAGTGTCCACTCACAGACGGGAGAAAATGCTTGTCAGATAAGTCAAAGTAAAGTTCTAAAGAGACTGTGTGTTTGAGAACCTACCAAAAGGGCCTTAGTATTTTACTGTGTTATCATTTTCCTTATCTTCTTTTCCCATTTGCAAAAAGTGACTCAGCCAAAGAGCCTCTCTCCTATTGCTTCTCACAGTGTGGGATATTTTGAGCACAGTTTTTGGTGTGGTCTAGGTCAGTGTGGAATTTTCAGTTATTGCTTAGTGTTTTCACTACATTTCTCAGAAATCAGAATATATATCCATAGAGAAAAAGAAGAAAAGTGACACGGGATTCATGAAAGTACCAGTCAAATGTCAAGTTTGCTTAATTGGAGGAGAATGCCAAGTTCTAGACTCAGGATAACGCACCTCAAGCTAAAGCACATCCTATTGAAAGTTAAAAAACAGCTTTCTTTTCTTGATAAAAGTTTGAACACTCATGTTACAAGGACAGTGATAACTGAAAGCCAATGAGGGTCCAGGGAGGAATATAGATATATTTAGCTTAATCTCAAAGGGAAAAATCAGATTCAAATGGAAAAGAACACCAAAAGGAAGGCAGGCTGGGGAAGTCCAACACCTGCAAACACAAGTACAGGCCCTAGCTGAATTCTGCTGTGTGGCAAGTGGCAGGCATAGGACACACACCACACACACACACACACACACACAGAGAGAGAGAGAGAGAGAGAGAGAGAGAGAGAGAATTAATTTATATATTTAGTAGACAGTGTCTTTTCTGAGCCAGAATGGTTGTGTTGAACTCCTGAGGTTTACCTCAAGGATGTCCATCTCCGGCCCCCAGAGGTAAACATCTCTAAAAGAATTAAAATTTATTTTCAATATGTTTTTTAGCATTCAGAGACCATGGAAGGAAACACATAGCATTCTGAATGAGCACAGTTTTCCTGTTTTCCTCTTTAAGTTAACGTGAACTTGTGAAAAGATATTGTAAAAGACTGTCAAGGACTCATTACCAACAGTTGTTAGAAACAGGAAAATTGTATGACACTGTTCCAAGTACCACAATGAAAGGTAATGGTCACAAGGAAGTGTGGATTAGGAAACTTGTAGGGCACTTGTGACACTCATGCCTTTGAGGGTCAAGTCTCTTCCTAGACAGAAACTTCCTAGACGACTGAGGTGGTCAGAACTGTGCTACACACAGGTGGTACCATCAGGTTCCTGGGCTGGGGTCCCTGTCACAGTGGGAGAGGTGACATGAGAACCCTGCTGAGGTCGGGTCTTTCCTGATTGTCTGAGAGGCGAGCAAGCAGTTTCATCCTCCAAGTGGCATGGAACTGTCTGCCACCACCATAGCCTGTGCCCCACAAACTGTAGGCCAAAAGGAATCCTTGCTCTTTTGAGCTGCTTTTGCAACTGCAACAGTAGAAGTAGTGAAGGGACCACCTCCACATTTTGGCAACCATAACAGCCGAACACATATTTGTCTGACCTTGTCTTGGTCTATGTTGCTAGACTTGAAAGTGAGACAGGCATGAAGGCCACAGCATTTTCCCAAGGATCAAGCACATCCAAAGAGTTAGAGCTTTAGAGTGAATGTGTGTATAATAATAAACTGTATAAATTATTTTTTGTCAACGTTGTCTTCTTTTTTCTCCCTCCAAATTCCTGCCTATGCCTCTTGGCTATTGTTTTAAGTGTTTTATTTTGCTTTACTTTTTATCTTCATCACAATGGGCACAGTTCACAAATGCACTTCAGATATACCCCAATGAACACCTATCCCCTACTCCTTAAAGAATGCCACATTTTTATGACAGATGCAGGTGTGTCATTCAGGCAACACTATTACAATTTATCCTTTTCCATCAGGACATAAGTTGACCACCCGTACTGGCTTTTGTCTGTATGCCCCACGCTACTAAGCTCTGAGCTCTGCCGGTCTGGAGTGATGGTGTCATGTTGAAGTGTACCCCTATTACATTTTGCTCTATTGAGTCCTAACTTTGAAACACAGTTCTTGGAACAGAATGCACACTAAATGAATGAGTGGATGGATGGCTGGACAGACAGATGGAAGGATGGAGAGAAAAAGCATCACACAGACTTTCCTATAAAAACCTCAGAAAAGTTCCTTAAAGATGGTTTTGTCAGTAGAGATAGTGAGTCCCTTCCTATAATTTACTAATTTCAATACCATAAGAATCCTGGCAGGTTTGCCCCTGCTGAGTATTTATATTTAATTAATACTGTCACTACACGGTCCCAATTTTCAATTAATTTATTTTGAAAAAACAGAAAGAACAAAGCTTCTTAACAAATGATTTACCATGTTAATTTAAAGGAAACAAATCAATACAAAACCTAGTTAGCTTATCCCAATGCCTACAAAATAAAGAGAGAGAATTATACTTACATATGATGTAGTAATCTTTTTTCTTCTGAAATTCTAGACCCCTGATTTTAGGGCTGAATTCTTGAAACTTGATATGAATTTCACATCTCGGTGTGGACGGGAACAGTTGAGCAGGGTTTTTTTCTTCTTCTTAATAATGCATCTGTCTGCTTGGTCTTTATCAACCATATAAACTTTATAATACTCATACTGGCCAACAGTTTTAGAGTCCACTTTTGGGCAAATAATATCCAATTTGTCTCCTATCTGTGGGTATAGTACCAGGCCTTGTCCAGGTAGAAATCTAAAAAGCATAAAAGAAAAGCCACTGAGTTGGTAAAAGTGAACACCCTTAAAGACAGGCATCAAAGAGCCTACACTACAAATCACCCCCACCATGACATGTCAGTGCTATACTTTGGTTCACCAAGGCTGTCTTCATGGGACAAATGCTTTTAGGAATTTACCCCAGAAAACAAAAGGATCAACTTTTCCCTTCTTTGAGCCTTCAGGCTGTCAGGCGGCAACAGCCTGCTGACACTGGTCCTCGCCCCGGGCTTGTAATATCCCAATAATCTTCTGTGAAACTTTACAACTCTTCCCTCTTCCCTGGTGAGGAGTCAGACTTCCCACCTGCTTGTTTTTTAACCATTGGCCTCTCAGTTTATTAGGACCAGAGACATCTCATCAATTCCAGGAATGGCGCGCGCCCAGAACCTCTGCTGTCCTGGTGGTTTCCCTGAGCTGTGTGGATGTTAATTCACAGACAGGTTTCATCAAGAGTGCTTCAAATTACTCATCATAATTAGTCACTGATAGAACGCCCCACCCGTCAGTCACTCACAGACCCCGCCCCCACAGTCAGTCACTCACAGACCCCGCCCCCAGTCAGTCACTCACAGACCCCGCCCCCACGTCAAAGTCACTCACAGACCCCGCCCCCACACGTCAATCACTCACTCACAGACCGCGTCAGTCACTCACGACCCCCGCCCCCGTCAGTCACTCACAGTCAGTCACTCACAGACCCCAAAAAGTCAACAGACCCCGCCCCCTCCTTCAGTCACTCACAGACCCCTGCCCCACCCATCAGTCACGTCACAGACCACGCCCCCACACGTCAGTCACACAAAGACTCCGCCCCCACACGTCAATCACTCACGGACCCCGCCCCCACCCGTCAGTCACCCACAGACCCGACTCCCACACGTCAGTAACTAACAGACCCCGCCCCGACAGTCGGTCACTCAAGACCACGCCCCCACAATCAGTCACTCACAGATGCCGCCCCCACACATCAATCACTCAGAGACCCCGCCCCCACCCGTCAGTCAATCACTCACCCACACACGGCAATTACCGCAGGTCCCGCCCATGGCCCCGCCACTTCCGCTGGCCCGCGGGCTCCACCGCCGCCTGGATCAAGCTCAGAACGCATCGCCCGCATCCCCGACGCTGCCGCCCAAGGGACGGACCCGCTCTGTGACGCGCTTCCGCTTCCGGTCTGCAGAACGCCGCCCTGGGACTCGGTGCCGCCCTCGCTGTGTGACGCCAGCGCCCCGAGTGAGGCACAGCACACCAGACTTCCGGTTGGCTTCAGCTCGCCAGGACTATCGACTTCCGGTTTCCGCGGGGTGGGCAACACACACTGTTTCGTGACTGGAGTTTCGCACGCCCGATCTCCGGTTGGCTTCAGCTCGCCAGCACTACAGACTTCCGGTCTGCCATCGGGGATCGCGGGGAAATAGAGTCGGGAATTTCGCTTTCAAGTTCCAGTGCTCCCTCCTTCCGCTTGGCTTCAGGTCGCCAGCATTACCGAGTTCCCGTCCCATTCTGGCTTCCCCTGCAGAGACGGGAATGGGGCTTCTGAGACTCACGATTCCCGACTTCCGGTTGGCTTCGGCTTGCCAGCACTAACGACTTCCGGAGTCCTGGTAATGGATGGGAACGGCGCGCGGCTGGCTTCCAGCGACCGGAATTTCGCTGGAATCTCAGGACGCCCGACTTCCGCTTGGCTTCAGGTCGCCAGCGCAACCCGGTTCCCGTCAAGTCTGGCTCGGTGCAAAAGCAGCTCCCGGTTTCCAGTGACTGCTGCTCAGTCCCAGCATTCCAGTCTTCCGGTTGGCTTCAGCACGCCCATACTACCGACTTCCGGTTACGGACAAGCGGCTCCGCGCCTACAAATGAGCGGCTGCCGGTGACGGGAATTCTGCTTCTGCGCACAGGATGCCCGACTTCCGGATGGCTTCGCCTGCCAGCACTAGCGACTTCGTGTCCCGGTCTTTCTGTTCCTACTGCGCACAGTGACCGGCCGGCTTCCAGTGACTGTGATTCAGCCTGTGAGTCCAGCACGCCAGACTTCCTGTTGGATTCGCTTGCCAGTACTACCGACTTCCTGTCAGAGTCTTTCTTTTTTCCGACCCCGCAGGAAGAACGGCCGCTTTTGACGGGAACTCGGCTTGTGAGTCCCGGGATTCCCAACTTCCCTTTGGCTTTGGATGCCAGCACTATCGACTTCCTGTCCGCCCTCAGATACCGCACCAGCAGCGCTACGGCCACAGGTCTTCTAGTTCCGCAAAGGCTCCGCAAGCACCGCCTCGAATCCCGCGTGTGAAACGAACGGCTCCCAGCTTCCGGTGCGTTACCGAATCCGTCTGGGGGGGAGGCACCGGGGTCGGAAACCGCGGTTCCGCTTCCACCGCGACTCATTTACCGTTCCTCAGACTCACACTTCCTGCCTGTGCCCTTCGCTTCCTGTCCGTCCTCACGACAGCGCTGGATAGCAACAAGGTTCCGCTCCCGACCGCCACCCGGAGTACAGGGCGGGGGGAGAAAAAATACAGAGCTTCCGTTGAGCGCTGTGGGCGGGACTTCCGGTTTCCTCTCCCTTCCGTTAAACTCAAGGGGGACTCAGAGATGAGTGAATTAATGATGCTCAAGGTCCTGAGGGGGTGGGAGGGGCGGGGCCTGTCAATCATGATCAGCCTGTCTGCTTCTGCTTCCATCAGCTACTGGATGGAGGATCTGGGACGGCAAATAAGGGAGTCAGCGTCTCATCATCAGAGAAGGGCGTTTAAGGGAAACTCCTGACTGTTGCTCACACTGTCAGCTGGCGTCATCCTTGTGCGTCACTGCACATTTCCCTAGAGCCAGATCCCTCTTTACATCTATAGCGGCTCTGTCTGTCACGGGGTGTTCTTTCCTGCCGTCCTCTATTCTTCTGCCGTCTCAAACTTCCTGCTCCCTCAAGTCCTCCTCTCCCGTCCTCTGCTTCCCTCTCCATTCTCCTAACTCTCCCCTCCCCCATGGTCCCAATTAGCTCAAGAGATCCTGTCCGTGTCCCCTTCCCTGGCAGACCATGAGATCTCTCTTAGGATTTCCCCTGTTTCCTGGCTTCTCTGGTGGTGTGGATTGTACGCTGTTCATCCTTTGTCCCGTGTCTAAAACCCATATATAAGAGAGCAAGTAGCATGTTTTCCTCTCTGTGACTTGGTTACCTCAACCAGGATGCTTTCATCTATTTCCATCCATTCGCCTGTGAATTTTAATATTCCATTATTTTTCTCCCGAGTAGTACTCCATTGTGTAATGCACCACATTTTCTCTATCCATTCTTCAGTCGAGGGGCGTCTAGGTTGAATCCAGGTTCCAGCTATGACAAATCATACTGCTGTGAATATAGTTGAACAGATGTCCTTGTTGTATGAATGCTCATCTTTTGGCTACATACCTATGAGTGGAATTGTTGTGTCTTGTCGTAGATTGATTCCAATTTTCCTGAGGAGCTTCCGTACTTATTTGCAAAGTGGTTGTAAGACTTTGCACTTCCACCAGCAGTGGAGGGATGTTCTTTTCCCAATCCTCTCCACCATAAACTGTCATTGGTGTTTTTGATTTTAGCCATGCTGACAACAGCAGTATGCTACCTCAAAGTTGTTTTGATTTACATTTCCCTGATTGCAAATATATTAGCACTTTCTTAAGTGTCTTTCTGCCATTTTAGATTTCTCTATTGAGAAGTTTCTATTTAATTCTGTATCCCACTTTTTAATTGAATATTTTGGAGTTTTGTTGACTAGTTTCTTGAGTTCTTTGTATATTTTGGAATTCAGGCCTCTGTCAAATATGGTGTTGATGAATATCTTTTTTCACTTTGGGGCCTGTCATTTTGTTTTGTTTACTATGCCCTTTGACTTACAGAAGTGTCTCAGTTTCAGCAGGTCCCATTTGTTAATTGTGGAACTCTGTGTCTGTGCTACTGGTGTTATATTCAGGAAATGGTCTACTGTGCAAATTCTTAAAGGATACCTCCTACTTTCTCATCTACAATGTTCAGTGTGGGTGGATTTATATTGAGGTCTTTGATCCATTTGCTCCTAAGTTTTGTGCATGGTGATGGATATGCATCTCTCTGCAGTCTTTTACATGCCATCACCCAGTTATGCCAACACTATTTGCTGAAGATGCTTTCTTTTTTTACATCGTATAATTTTAGTTTGATTGTCAAGCATCAGGTTTTCATAGGT
>NW_023277424.1:20060-40080 GCF_003668045.3 Cricetulus griseus | reverse complement strand
ATTATTTTCTCTTGTCATCTCCCAAGGGCTGGATTAATGGGCACATAAGACCATTTCCAGTTCAGTCATCAATTCCAGGCATATTTCTATGTATGTATTTTTGATGTATTGTCTATTGAAGAAGTAAACCTTGTCAGCATGTAGCTAGGTCATCCATTTGGAGAAGAAGATAAAGATAGGGATTTGGCCCATGTAGTGTCAACACCATTACTCCAAGCCCTTGGGAGGCAGAGGCAGGTAGATGTCTTGAGCTTGGGGCCAGGAGTACATAGAGAGACCCTATCTCAATAAAAACAGCAACAAGGATATAGGTTTTAGAGTCTAGAATACTGGATTTCTTTTTATATTTTTTCTCTTTTCATGTATTTGGACTCTGGGTCTTTCTAGGCTAGGCTAGCTTTGTATTCTCTATGTAGCTGAGGATAACCATGAATCCTTCTCCTGTCACTTCTTTCCCAGTATGGCCTTGGCCACTATGCATTATCTATTCTATGCCGAATCCAACCAAGCAAAGCATCCCATCAACATAGCTTCAACCTTAGAAATCACTAGGTAGACAAGGCTGGTCTCTGCCTTAAGAGTAAACACTTGTCCCACCATTCTATTCTGCAGTCATCTTTTTAAAATTACATTTATGAGTGTGGTGGTGCAGAATTTTAATCCCAATATTCTGGAGCTAGAAGCAGGCACATATCTGGATATCCGGGCTGCCTGATCTACAAACCTGGTTCCAAGACAACTACAGATCTTACACAGGGAAACCCTGTATGGAAAAAACAAAACAAACAAACAAAACCACATTATCAGAGATAGAATAGTCTCCTCCATTACCCCAAAAGCAACCTCCCCACATGTACAAACATGTAATGAACTTTGAGGGTGTTTAGAGCCTTCTAGAAAAAAAAAGGCATTTATTATTTTGTGTATCTACAAGGATCAGACTACAGGCAGGGCTTGTTTTGGGAATTTTTTTCCTCTTTGTGTATATGTAATTGGGACTGGGGGTGTCCACAGAGGACATAAGATGACATCGGATGACCGGGACCATCACTTAGAGGATGTTTTGAACTTCTAATTGGTGCTGGAAACCAAACTTGGCTCCTCAAGAAGAGCAGCCTTAACCACTGCCATCTCTCCAGCTCCTGCTTTGGGGATCTGGGTTTCTGGGATCTCTTACTATACTGTCTCCCCACTCAAGCTCACACTGCTTAGAGGCAGAATCTCCGCAGTGCTACTCTGTCCCTGTCTACATCCCCCACTCCATCTCCACAGACAGGTTTTGTCTGTGTAGCCCTGGCTGTCCTGGAACTCAGTCTGTAGGCCAGGCTGACTTTGAACTCAGAAATCAGCTTCCCTCTGCTGGGATTACAGATGTGAGCGACCATGTCTACACTTCAAAACCTAAGTGTTACCAAGCTGCAGGCATTGGACTCACTATTTAGAGATGTGTTCTCTGGTGAAAGAGAAGCCCCGAGCTTCGGAGCCTCACTAACTCTACTCTTCCAGAATAAATGTGACTCCAGACTAAAACCAAGGAACAATTTAACCACAGAAGAAATCATTGATTGTTGTCTTCAAACCAGTAATGGAATCCAGTCTGTAATACCTTACATTATTGGCTGGGTGTTGGTGGTGCAAGCATTTAATGCCAGTACTCTCAAGAGGCAGAGGTAGGTGGATCTCTGTGTGTTCAAGGCCAGCCTGGTCTACAGAGTGAGTTCCAGGACAAGCTCCAAAACAATACAGAGAAACCTGTCTCAAAAAAGATGACCATGCACTCGACACACACACACACACACACACACACACACACACACAGCCTTACGTTATTATAACTTGTGTTATTTTTACCCTCAAGTCCTACCTCCAACCTCAAATGTTTACTTTTTCTGTGTAGTCCTGACTACCTTGGTACTCAGCTTTGTAGGCTAGGGTAGACTTGAACTCAGAGATGCAGCTGCCTCTGGCCACCAAGTGAAGCTAATTAGGGTTACCTGTGTGAACATGGCAGGGATACTATTTATGGAGGGCTACACCACTCACTAAGGAAGGTGTCCAGAAACCATTGGATGGGCTCATGACAGTTTCCTTTAAACCCTGTCACCTGTAAATTCCTCACCTCAACTTCCTGAAAAGACCACCTCACTCACCTCAGCTTGTCCCCTGCTGGCTGGACAGCTGTGGCCTCCCAGCCAAAGCAGGTGAGGGCCTTTCTTCCATCCTGCATATCAACTGGACCCTGACTGAGCTTTATGTGACCAACAAACCCTGGGGACACAGGTGTCAGGATGCTGTGCAGGAGGCTGAGACATCCAGGCTACAAACTTCGAGACTGTGGTGAGAGATGGACCCCGATTTCTAAGGGAGAATAGGGAATTTGGGAATGCTGGCCTCAGATTTGGGGGTAGGAATTCTAAATGATTGACATGCATTAAACACTGGATAAATAATGCTGGAGAGATAGATGAACAGTTAAAAGCACTTGGTGGTCTTACAGGGGACCTGAATTCAGTTCCCAGCACCCCTGTCAGGTGGCCACATTCACCTGTAATTCTAGCCCCCAGGGATCCAAATCCCTTTTCTAGTATTCATGGTCATGTCCCCATAACACTCCCACATGGACATGCACATAGGAAAATAACAAAAATTTAATAAACAGGCCAGGATTGGTGTACCACTCCTTTAACTCCAGGACATGGAAGGCAGAGGCAGGAGGATCTCTGAGTTTGAGGCCAGCCTGGTCTACAGAGTGAAAGTCAGGATTGGCTCTAAAGCTATACAGAGAAACCCTGCCTCAAAAACCAAAATAAATAAAACAAATTGATAAATAAAAGTTACAAGTATTATACTGTCTCTGTCTGTGTATATGAATGATTCGGAGGAAAGAGCCCAGAGAATTTGGGAATATGTTTGATACCAGCACACGGAAGGCAGATGCAGGTAGATTTATAAGGATTCTGTAAGACCAAGGTAAACTAGAGAAGGTGGAGTTAACTCTTTCCTTAGTAAAAGCATGAGAAATCCCCTGTGTAGCACAAGGCTGATTTATCTGCAGGGCTTCTCTGTGGCTTTGGAGGCTATACTGGAACCAGGTCTTGTAGAACAGTTTGGTCTCAAACTCACAGTGATCCACCTTCCTTCGCTTCCTGAGTGCTGGGATTAAAGGTGTGCACCACCACAGCCAAGACCAGGTCACCCACTCTTAACTAATACTGAACAGCCAAGGAACATACCACCCTGCTTGCAGTTTTTTTCCTTTAAAAACCCTTCACACAGCTGGAGAGATGGCTCAGAGGTTAAGAGCACTGGCTGCTCTTCCAGAGGTCCTGATTTCAATTCCCAGCAACCACATGGTTTCTCTCAACCATTTTTAATGGGGTCTGGTTCCCTCTTCTGACCTGCAGGAATACATGCAGACAGAACACTGTATATATAAAAATCAATAAATCTTAAAAAAAAAAACCCTTCACAATTGAGGCCAGGCACCCTTTTTCTGCAGCTGCTGTGCCAGTTTTCTGGACAGGGTCCCTGCAGAGTATTGTAACTTAACATTGCACCACCAATGCCCAGTCTGCTGCCAGTGTATATGTTTTCCTTTCTACCCAAGAGGGTCCTGGTGGTAAAGCCTGTCATCAAGCTTGGCAGTAGATTCTTGAACCTGATGAGCCAGCTCACCCACCATTTAGTTTTATTTTAGGGTGAGTATTTTCACATATGTAAGACTGAACCTCATATTATAGTGCCAGTGGAGGTCACCAGGGCTTATTGGATACAGGAAATGGAGTTGGAAAACCAAGAACAGGTTGTGAGGTACAGAGTGGGATCTGGAAACAGGGACCTCTGCAAAAGCAACAAGTGCTCTGACCACAGAGTCACCTCTCCAGCCTCCTTACTCCCAATGTTCAGTTTGCTTGTTGGAGACAGGGTCTCTCTGCTGCCTTGGTTGGCATGGAATTTTTATGCCAAGTTCCTGAGATTCCAAAAAGAGACCACTAAGAAACCAACTCATTATGATGCAGACTCATAAGGTTTAATGTTAAGTTACAATATTGGCAGGGACCCTGTCCATCAAACCAACATAGCAGCTGCAGGAAAAAGGTGCTTGATCTCAATAGTGAAGGTTTTTAAAAAAGATTTATTGATTTATTATATATACAGTGTGCTGTCTGCATGTATCCCTGAAGGTCATAAGAGGGCGCCAGATCCCATTACAGATGGTTGTGAGCTACCATGTGGTTGCTGGGAATCGAACTGAGGACCTCTGGAAGAGCAGCCAGTGCTCTTAACCTCAGAGCCATCTCTCCATCTGTGTGAAGGGTTTTGAAGGAACAAAGTGCAAGCAGGGTGATATGTGCCTTGGATGTTCAGGATTGGGTAAAAGTGGTTGACCTGGGCTTGGCGGTGGTGGTGCACACCTTTAATCCCAGCACTCGGGAGGCAAAGGAAGGTGGACCACTGAGTTTGAGACCAGCATGGTCTGTAAGAGCTAGTTCCAGGACAGCCTTCAAAGCCACAGAGACACCCTGCAGCTGAATCAGCCTTTTGCTACACAGACAATTTCGCAGACTTTTTCTGAGGATGGAGTTAACTCCACCCTCTCTAGTTTACCTTGCTCTTACAGAATTCTGCATCTGCCTTTCATGTGCTGGGATCAAAAATGTTCCCAAACTCTCTGGGCTCCTTCCTCCTAATCTTACATTTTATTTATTTATTTATTTATTTATTTATTTATTTGGTGTTTCAAGACAGTATAATCATTCAACTTTTATTTATGCAGTTATATTCTTTATTTTGGTTTTTTGAGACGGGGTTTCTCTGTATAGCTTTAGAGCCTATCCTGATATTCACTCTGTAGATCAGGCTGGCTTCAAACTCACAGAGCTCCTCTTGCCTCTGCCTCCCATGTGCTGGGATTAAAGGCGTGGGCCATCAATCCAGTTTTTTAAATCTTTATTATTTTCATATATACTCGTCCATATGGTGGTGTGGTGGAAGCATTGCCATGAATACTAGAAAAGGGAGTTGGATCCCCAGGAGCTAGAATTACAGGTGAATGTGGCTCAGAACTGAACTCAGGTCCCCTGTAAGATCACCAAGTGCTTTTAACTGTTGATATATCCCTGTAGCATAATTTATCAAGTCTTTAATGCATCTCAATCATTTAGAATTACTACCCCCAAATCTGAGGCCAGCATTCCTGAATTTCCCATTCTCCCTGAGAAATCAGAGGACCATGTCTCATCAAAGGACTCCAAGTTTGCAGCCTGGATGTCTCAGCCTCCTGCACAGTATCCTGACACATATGTCTCCCAGAGCCTTGTTGGTCGATTCCCAGGAAGGAAGAAAGGTCCTCACCTGCTTTGGCTGTGAGGCCACAGCTTTGCAGCCTGCAGGGGACAAGCTGAGGTGGGTGAGGTGGTCTTTTCAGGGAGTTGAGGTTAGGAATTTACAGGTGATAGTGTTTAAAGGAAAGTGTCATGAGCACATACATTGGTTGCTGGAACCTTCCTTAGTGAGTGGTGTAGCCCTCAGCAAATAGTATCCCTGCCACGTTCACTCACGTAACCCTAATTATCTTCACTTGGTGGCCAGAGAAAGCTTGTTCTCTTGAGTTCAAGGCTACCCTAGTCTACAAAGCTGAGTACCAAGGCAGTCAGCCCTACACAGAAAAATTAACCATTTGGGGTGGAGGGTAGGACTTGGGGGCATAAAACAGTACAAGTTATAATAATGTAAGTTTGTGTGTGTGTGTGTGTGTGTGTGTGTGTGCATTTTTGAGACAGGTTTCTCTGTATTGTTTTGGAGCCTGTTCTGGAACTCACTCAATAGACCAGGCTGGCCTTGAACTCACAGAGATCCATCTGCCTCTGCCTCCTGAGAGTGCTGGCATTAAAGGCTTGCACCATCAACAACCGGCCAATGATGTAAGTTATTATAGACTGGATTCCATTCCTGCTTCGAAGACAATGATCAGTGATTTCCTTCTGTGGTTTAATTGCTCCTCAGTGTTAGTTTGAAGTCACATTTGGTCTGGAAAAACAGTGTTAGGGAGGTTCCAGCCCTCAGGGCTTCTCTGTCCCCAGAGAACATATCTCTAAACAGTGAGTCCAATGCCTGCAGCTTGGTAAGGCTTGGGTTTGAACAGTAGACATGGTGACTCACATCTGTAATCACAGAATAGGGAGGCTGATTTCTGAGTTCAAGGTCAGCCTGGGCTACAGAGTGAGTTCCAGGACAGCCAATGCTACACAGAGAAACTTTGTCTGGGGTGATGGGGTGGGGATATAGACAGGGACAGAGTAGCACTGCAGGGATTCTGCCTCTGAGCAGGGTGAGCCTGAGTGGGGAGACAGTATAGTAAGAGATCCCAGAAACCCAGATCCCCAAAGCAGGATCTGGAGAGATCGCTCAGTGGTTAAGACTGCTCTTCTTGGGGAGGCATGTTTGGTTTCCAGCACCCAGTTAGTAGTTCATAACATCCTGTAAGTGATGGTCCCGGTCATCTGATGTCATCTTCTGTCCTCTGTGGACACCCCCACTCCCAAATACACATACACAAAGAGGAAAAGAAAATCCCCAAATCAAGCCATTCCTGCATTCTGATCCTTATAGATACACAAAATAATAATTGCCATTTTTTCTAGAAGTCTCTAAACACCCCCAAAGTTCATTACATGTTTGCATATGTGGGGAAGTTGCTTTTGGGGTAATGGAGGAGTCTATTCTGTCTCTGATTATGTGTTTTTTTCCATAAAGGGTTTTCCTGTGTAAGAACTGTAGTTTCCTGGGAACCAGCTATGTAGACCAGGGAGCCCGGATATCCAGATGTGTGCTGCTTCTATCTCCAGAATGCTTGGATTAAAGTTGTGCACCACCACACTCAGAAATGTAATTTTAAAACGTAACTGCAGAATAGAGTGTTGGGTCTTTATTGTTAAGGCAGAGACCAGCCTTGTCTACATAGTATGTCCCAGGCTCACCAGGGCTAGCAGGATTCTCTTTCTCTTACACACACACACACACACACACACACACACACACACACACACACAGAATCAAAAGAAACTAAATTCTGAGGTTGAAGCTAAATTGATGGGATGCTTTGCTTGGATGGATTCAGCATAGAATAGACAAGGCATAGTGGCCAAGGCTAGACTGGGAAGGATTGACAGGAGAAGGAGTCAGGGTTATCCTCTGCTACATAGAGAATCCAAATCTAGCCTAGCTTAGAAAGATCCAGTCTCCAAATAAATAGAGGGAGAAAAAATATAAAAAGAAATCCAGTATTCTAGACTCTAAAACATATAACCTTGTTAATATTTTTATGGAGATAGGGGCTCTCTGTGTACTCCTGGCCCCAAACTCAAGACATCTACCTGCCTCTGCCTTCCAAGGGCTGGGAGTAAAGGTGTTGCTACTACATGGGCCAAATCCCTATCTTTATCTGCTTCTCCAAATGGAAGACCTAGCTACTTGCTGAGAAGGTTTACTTAATCAATAATCAATACATCAAAAATACATAGAAATATGCCTGGAATTTATGACTGAACTGGAAAAGGTCTTATGTGCCCATTATTCCAGCCCTTGGGAGACAGCAAGAGAAATTAAAGAATTCAAGGACAACCTTGGCAATTTAGTGAGTTTAGGGCCAGCTTGGAGTAACTGAGACTTTGTCCGAAGAAACCCTAAAACCTAAGTGTGCAACAAGGCTCAGTAGCTTCAGCCCTGTATGCCTGGAAACCTGATTTCAATCTATAAAACCATGTAAAGGTAGAGAAAACCAACTCAATTAGTAATTGTTTGACCCACAGTGCAGTTTGGCAAATAAGGTCTACCCGTACACACAAGAGGAAGAAAGACAAAGGAGGCAGAGAAAGGACTTCAACTCAGTCAGAAAATAAGAAAACAAAACAAAACACTGAGCCTCCCAGGCAGAGGATACTTTCTTTTCTCCTTTCATTAATATTTTTAAGAATGAATCTGGAGCCAGCCTCAGCCTCAATAATTGCTACAAAAATAGAAACACCCGACCCATACAAACAAATCCACTTCCTCCTCTGGGGTGAGGGGCAGACACGGGATGGTGGGGGAGCAGGGCATGGATGCTGAAGGTCATTCAGACCCAGGGGGCATCAGAACCCAGCACAGAGTGTGGATTGGGTAAGGATGGCCCAAGTTGGGGAGAGGGATTCCAGAGCCTCCCCTCCAGGGGGCCAATGAGCCCTCAGACTATGTAAATACTAGAGCCTCTCCCTCTCCCAGAGACTTCTTTGGGATTTTGTTGCTGCTTTTCAGGATAGTTTGCTCCACCTTTCGAGTTCGGCTTTTCTCCGTGTCAGAAAGGTAAGTTTTTTTTTGTCTGTTCTGAGATTTGAAACCGAGGACCTTAGCTTTGAGAGGCAGGTATAGGCTTCATATGGATGTTGTATGAGATAGGTTTAATTTAGCCAGCTTACGACCTGGGACAGGCTGAGGAACACACTTCTGCCTTCCTCAAAACCACAAAGGGCCTACTACAGAACTTTTCATAATCTGTGTAGTTTGGAGCATGTCCTGAACGTGCTCTGTAGACAATACCAGCCTCGAATGCACACGACTGCTTGCCTAACTAGGATCATGGGCTTGAGCCAGCACTGACTAGCTTGCTTTGGAACTTAATTTACATATTATTTATGTTTTTGGTGCATTGGATTGAACTGTTGCAATGTTTTCAGTTTTCTGGCGGGTAAATTTTTTTTCCAGCTTGTGTGTCTCTCTGGACTATGTCAGCCTGTGGTACTCAAACTACTGGAGGGTAATTCTTTTTCTGTCTTGTGCATCTCACTGGACCACGTGAGCCTGTGGTACTCAAACTACGGTGGCACTTTTTGTTCTGGAATAAAGTGCCACCAGGTTTTGAGCATCACCGGTTGACAAAAGTGCGGTTTCCTCATTTCTAGTGACTCGTCTAGATTTTGAATAGTGTGGGGCACTCTTTGGACTTGAGCTATAATGGGCCCTTTGGTAGTGTGTGTCTGGGTTAACTGCGGTGTCCTGGGAGCTGGGACTCCGAGCATGGAGGGGAGAATGTTGAGTGGAAAGAAAGGACTCAGGACATCGCTTGCACAGTATCCAGGAGCTGAAGCAGTATTGGAGAGGACTTGGGTGGTTGAGGCGCCCCCTGGCTCGAGGGGACAACCCACATAGTGGTCATCAAAGTGGTTGTCCTCTCTGAGGCAGAACTGGAAAGTGCTTCCACTTTGTGCCTCGCTGTGTGGGACAAGCATTCCAGTTGAGCCCATTGGAAGCATTTGTGCACAGGTGCTGAGCTCAGGCTTTGGAGTGTGAGGAGTGCTGCACTCCGCTAAAAAAGCTGGGCAAGTTAGGTGTGATGGGAACATTGTTCATTTATGTTCCTTGGACCTAAAACAGAGCCGGGTAGTGGTGAGACTTAAGCTACAATGGTTACATTTTGAAAGCGGATTTTTCTCTAGGGAGTTTTGGAGAAGTCTTCAGTAGGTTCAATGTTCACCTTGGTTGTAAGAACTCCAGTTTAGGGCACATGTTTCAGCAGGGTTTTTTTGGGGGGGCCGGTTCAACTTAAATGAATAGCTATTCTGACCTATTCTTCCCTCAGAATAAGGATTCTTTCCCTCTGAGCACACTTGATCAGTGGAAGGCCATATCTGCTTCTAAGAAGGACCAGAAATAATTTCATTTTTAAACTTTATTTCATATATATGCGTTTACCGGTTTTTGGATGAATGCAATACCTGCCCTTGGAACAGAAGCTACAGGAGATGGAGAGGAACCATGGTTTCTAGTAACAAAACCTTTTTCCAATGAAACAATACCAGTGGTCTTAATTTTTAAGCTCACTCTATAGCCATGTTTTTATTTAACATTTGTTGTTAAACATTTTATTTAAATTACATTGCATCTCTTTCCTTCTTTTTTCACCAGATTTTTCCCTTCTTATTTCTGTTAAGTATGTGTGAATTAAGTATGCACAAATATTTGAAGAAAGTCTGATGAGACCATTTCTGTTGGTTGTGTGTTATGCATTCAGGATTGAACATGAAGTTTTGGATAAAAAAATAGGTAGATGGTTCCTGCCTGATACTCTTTGGAACAGAGATAAAGACATAAGGGAAGTAATCCATCCTTGAGTCATAATAGGTTTGGAAAAAAGGCAAGAGATCTGCACAGCTAAGTAATATAACTAAGCCATATATTAAAAGTTTTCCCATCTCTAAAAGTCTCCCCAAATCCTCAGCTTCTGTATCTCCAGCAAGTTGGTCAGATAAGTCATAAATATTGCTTCAGTAGAGAGATTCACCTCTTTTGGAATCAGTCTTTTCCTACAATGAACTTCCCAGGAAATTTAGAATTTCTTGGGGTCTACTCTCCCACTAGATGTTAGTCAAAGGGAGCAATATAAATGTCATTTAGAATAACCTTATTCCTGTGAATCATGTAGGTTCCAGGAATTGCTGGGGTGGAGACTGAGGAGAATTATGGTCCCTGTGGGGACTGCAGGGTACTGTCACTGACAACATGAGTTTCCAAATTTAAAGAATGGAGGAATTGGAGGGAGCTGACCCATCACAGCTGAGTGGAAACAGAGTACAGTCTATGCCAGCTTGTCCTCAGTTACAACTGAAGAAAACTCTAGGGCAATTGATCCTTGTGCTTTCAAACCCCAAGCTCCCTCACTAAAACTTTTTCCAATCTTCACATCTCTTTGTAAATACCTTATTGTCTAAGCCTTAGACTTCAAGTCTCAGGATTTCCTGACAATCTTAATGTCATCTCTAGTCACCACCATTCAGAGCTCCAAACTAAATGTTGCAGATATCAGGGAAGGAGAATATGAGCTCATTCAGACAACTCATACTTCATGCCTGCAAGTTTGTATTCTATCCTCACAGGAGGTATAAAATCAAGCAGGGGTACATCTCCCATGTTAGCTTGTAGGCTCTCATTGATGCCTATTTACTATATGTGAGAAATTCACTCTCGTGGCTTTGGTTAGTCAACCATCTCTTAAAGACTTTTATCGTCAGTTTCTCTAATGATCATTTATTTTGTACTTTTGCCATATTTTATGGAGATGCGGGCCTGGAAAATTTCATAAGCACCAGGTTTCAAATAGTGTCTGACGCAAGCAATCATATATTTATTCTGAGGCATCAGGGTTGAGATGAAGATGAAATTAGATCACCCAATTACACTCATTGCTGTGAATGACATATTCATGTGGATGAATAGAAGGCTCAGTACTTAGAACACTGAATCCTCATCCACAAGGACAGGTTTTGATTCCAATAAAAAACATCTCTACCAGATATAAGAAAACATTCTTTTGAATACTCACATGAGGAATTTAATGTGTTTTACATTATCTTCTATTAAACTGTTTAACATTAACATTGCTAAAATGTGTTGAGAAAAAAATACATACTGGGAATGTATCATCTACACTTGTACTTGTACTCAAGAGGCAGACACATGAAGATCATGAATTCAAATGTATCCCTAATCAATACTGACATCCACGCCAGGCTTAATATTAAACATGAAAATCTGAAGGGTATTTGTGAAAATATGAAAACCATAACCAGAAACAACAATCCGTCACACATTCAGAGAAATCCTTATGTTAAAAGTATGATCACACAATGCCTGATATTAAAAACAAACAAACCATGAACCACTTAGATGATGGGGGTAGCATTCTGTAGACTGAAGCAGAAAAAATATCTATCACTAAATAAAAGTACAAAACTAACAAAAGTCACCCAATGAATATAATGACAACTAAATAAACTTCACTAATTAGTTTTGCCACACATATAGCACACTTTGGCAAGCACATCAACTATTTCAAAACAGAACCCACAATGGAGTGATCTACAAAATCAGTTCCCACTCTCTGCTTCTAGCTGCAGATTAAGGATGTGAGTTCATAGGCCCCTGCTTTAGCTGCCATGAACTTTCATGATGATCCTGTATCCCTCTGGAACAAAGGGCCAAATTAAATATTCCATAAGGTGACATAGATATAGCAGACATAGGAGAGAAAATAAAACAAATACACCGAGTTTTACAACTGAATTAATGAATTCATCCACTAGAAGAGAACCATAAATCTAAAAGTGATAGAGTATCCTTTAAAATCACTGTACAATTGTTACACATATGGAGGGAAAGGTACCCCAGCAGTCATAAGTCAGTGTATCCTACAGTTATGAAGGAAAGATTTCCTGAATATCTGAATCTCTGAAGAGAAAGGTTTCATGACTATTGGGAAGTCATGCTATTCCTGAATCTTTGCAGGCAATGTTTCCTGGATACCTAGGAATCTGAAGAAAAATCTAACCTAAGTGTCCAATGTCAGGGTACATTTGCCTCTGTGAAGGGAAGGTATCCTGGAATCACACACATGTGAGAAAAAAGACAACCTCTCAGGAAGTCAGGTTTCTCATGAAGCTGTGTTCCAGTTTGGGATGTTCTCCATGAAGAACATTCTCCTGCTCATCTCAAAGTGACAACCATTACAAATGAGATTTGCTCCACTCTGCTAACAGATTTTACCAACAGAACGTCCATTGATTCTCTTCTCTTCTCTACTATGCAGTATCCATACAATGATAAATATTTCTTCTTACCTGCAGTCCAAATTGACACTTCTCTTCCTCACACGACTATACGGGAAACTGCTCCAGAAATATAGCAGTCTGCTACAGCATCAGTGAAAAGATTTTTCTCCCACCCCGCTCCGCTAAGGTAGTTTCCCAGCAGAGGTGTATGTGCTTCTCTGATCCACTTTACTAAGGAGTTTTATATTCACTTTGACAAAAGAAGGTCTTCACTCAAATTCTTTCAACAGATTTATTTCACAAGGAGCAATCCAGAAAACTGGCTGCCACTACCAGTATGGAAAATGCCAGATGCCAAATAAACGAGCATAGGGTTTATATATGTCTTCTTAGGGGCATAGGTTTTTCAGGGAGAATGTTTTCAGCATGTCAATTGGTAAAATTTCAACACTGAGATTGAAAATCCTTTGAAATTGGCTGGATTCCTTCTTGGGGATTGGTTGGTTTTGATCTTGGGTATTGGTTGGATTTTTTCCTCAGCTGGTCAGGGATAGAGTGTTTCTTTGGCTTTTATTTCAGGGCCAAAGTGTGTTTCTTTCACTGGCCCTTTTATATAATTTTGCTCTTATTTCAGGGTGTGTTTCCTAGGCTAAAGTTTCAGGGACAAATTCTGTTTCTTTCATTGGATCTGGTTCCTGGGTCAGGATGTGTTTATTTGCTGGCCTTTTACATTACACATAAGGCTTCATAAGTTTATAAATTTAATTTTTCCATGAGAGTCCTCGACCAACAATTAAAAATGGATATCATAATGCTCAAATAGACTGTTGTCACTGTCAATTCTTCTGCAAAATAATTATTGTATAACTGATTGAAAGTGTGATGGCTAAATATTCCACCAAATACTTGATGATGGGAATCCCTCATTATCTTTATCAGGTACTGAAAAATGATTGTAACTTCTAAAGGCTTCAACAAATTGATTGTCCAAAAAGTTGTACTCTTGTATAAGGTGTAAAATTAAACCAAACTGACTCCATTTATAGTTTCAGTGCTGAATGATTTTTGTAATGGTTTCAACAACTCCTGATACACCCAAAAGCTTTATGATACTGATTACATTAAAATGATTTGTCTCAAGTATGTGTTCTTTTATGTGTTTGAATAATACTTTGACTTGCACAGGCCTTTCCACACTGATTACATTCATAGGGTTTCTCTCCAGTATGTGTTTTTTATGGGTTTGAAGATTGCCAAAAGAGGTGTAGGCTTTACTACACTGAGTACATTCATAGGGTTTCTCACCAGTATGGGTCATTTTATGCCTTTGAAAAGTACTGTGATCTGCAAATGCTTTACCACACTGATTACATTTATAGGGTTTCTCTCCAGTATGTGTTCTTTTATGCAGACGAAGTGAATTGGAATAAGCAAAGGCTTTACCACACTGATTACATTCATAGGGTTTCTCTCCAGTATGTAATCTTTTATGCAGTTGAAGATGGCTGTCATGATAAAAGGCTTTGCAACATTGGTTACATTCATAAGGTTTCCCTCCAGTGTGTGTTCTTTTATGCTTTTGAAAATGACTGTTATATGTGAAGGCTTTAACACATTGTGTATATTCAGAAGACATCTCTCCAGTTTGGCTTCTTACATGCCTGCAAGGAAAACGAGCATATGAAAATGCTTTACCATATTCAATGCTATGTTGAATCTTGAAACATGTTATCAATTAATCTTACAATCTTATCACTGTGTTTACACTCAGGATTTCTACTTCTTTAAGGGTATTTTTTGCATCTTTGAAGATACTTGTGAAAATATAACCCTTTATTATATGGTTCTCATTTTCAGAACCTTTTTCTACAGGAGATTTTTCACATATTGAAGAGAACTGGAAAAATTCAGAAGTTTATCACCATTATTATATATTTTAATTTTCCTACACTTTGATTCATACAACATTAACTAAAGAACTAGAAAAAACAGAAGTATTTAAACAGTCATAGAGTCATAGGGATTTTGTGCAGAATGAGCTTGTTTTTGTATTATCAGTGAAGCTGCAAAACAAATTACTTGTACAAATGAATCAAATTCAACAAGTATGCTCAAATGGTGACTACTACATGAATTTTAAATGTTCTGTGAGAGAAAGATAAACCATGTTCTCCATATCCCTTTGCTGACATGGCTTGCATCCTAACTAATACATGATATACCTAGTAAAGTAAGCATTACAATGAAGATGCTTCTTCAATTAATTCAGTTTGACTTTCTGTTCCTTATAGACATGTTCTAGAGATATTGATCTTTCCCTGCAATGAATGCCCCTTGACTCTTGACAATAATTATAATTGCTGGTGTCACTAAACTTACAAAAGAAACAGCAAGTACTTGAGTAACATTAGAATTTTCCATGAAGTAATTGCTTAATGGAAAGTTTGAAGATATGCTTATCACCTCAACCATGTTGATACATCTAATAATATAGGAAATATGAAATAAGTGGAATTGCATTTCAATAGCACAGCTCTCATGTTATGATGTTTCAAGTGGTAATTTCTCTCAAGTCCTTGTTTCCTAGACTTCTTTCTGTAAAGAATGTCTTGAAAATGCAGTTCATCTACATGAAGCTGAGATATATAGTTTTGTCAGAATTTAATAATCCTCAATGAATTTAAGCTGTGCTTAATTACAGTGTTGGTTCTGTTTCAGACTTACAGGACCTATTTCAATTTCTTCAGAGGCACATTTCTATCAGCTCATAGATGAAAATTACCTGTCATGTCTTTTAGCACTTGGACATTCTTCTTCAGTAGTATGATCTTCTTTACTGTATTCTAAAATATAGAACCAAAAATGTATATTTATTATTGAAAAATATGTAAAATTTAAGTTACTCTCTTCAGTGAACTTTAGAAATATGACTGGTTTATTTTCCACATTCCATTCCCTCCCAATAAAATTAAAGAAGATCATCAATAACCAAGAAACAGTTGTCCTATTATTTTAAAATATGAAGGAAAATACAGTCTTGCCTATATCAGCGAGGTTCTTGTAGGTATCTAGCATCACGTCTTTGTAGAGATTCTTCTGAGAAGTATCCAGCAAAGTCCACTCTTCCCAAGTGAAGTCGATATGCACATCATTATAGGTCAAGGCATTCTAAAATATCACACAAATATGTGCAACTGAAATCATGATACTGACCATATTATAAATGTGCTTTTCCATAGGAAATTTTATTAAGATATGTTACTTTTAAGCTATGAAAAATTTTTTAGTGAAGTAAATATGTGTTGCTTTTGCTTATTCTGTGGGTTTGTGAAGCTGTGATTCTTAGCCTACAACTCCTGATGATCTGACAAAGAGGAGATTATCCAATAGTAAGGCAGGAGAAACGATAGGCTGTGGTAGCAGGACAAAGTATACATAGAAGGATAAATCTGGAAGGAAAGATAAAGGAGCAAGATACAATAAGAGGATGATGGTAAGGGCCAGATATCAAGTAACACAGCAAGTAGTGGATTGAGACAGAAAGTAAAATATACATAAATGGAGAAAGGTAAAAGTCTAGAGGAAAAAAGGTAAATGGTGATATTTAAGTTGAGAAAAATTGGATAGAAATTAGCCAAGTAAAAGCCAGGCATTTATAAGTAATAACATGCATCTGTGTATCATTTTGGGATTGGGAGGTGCCCTTCCCAGAAGGTCAAAATCTAAAGAGATAAAGGAGTAAGGCATTAAGTAAATGCATGGCACCCAAATGGGGCCATATTTCCATGTAACACCAGAGAAAGCTAAAAATAAAAATATTTCTTTAAAGTGTTTCTGCCTGCTGGTGAGCCTTTGAAAAGCCAGCACACTAATTAACAATGATAACCTCAGTTAAAATAACTGCCATAACACAATCATTAGTAGATTGGTAGAGCTCTAGGGAGGCAGTATGTAGTTCTTGTTGACTGAACTCTGAGTGGTCTGTGAGTTTTAGACTTTGTTCTCATGAGCTCAGAAGTGGGCATAGCCAGTTGGGAGACCAGGCAGAAGATCCAGTTGTAGCTTAGCCAACTAATGCTTGCACTGGCAGTAAAAAGGCTAAAATGTATACAGTTAATTAAATCCAGATATAAATGGAATTGAAAGAGAGACTGCTGAAGTAAAGGAGTCTTTACACTTTATGAATACCTTAACTTTAAAAAAGTCAAAAATATTTGTCAAATGAAAATCAAAAATGCTTTGGAGAATCAATTTTACTACTGTTTCCACAGGAAACAAGAGGCTATGGATTTGCTTTCGGTTTACATAGACATGGGTAGAGCAACTGAGACCTCTTGAACTTGACAGGCAATGCATGTCGACTAAAGTTACTGATGGTCTTCACACAACTTGAAAATAATCTCAAATTTTCCCTGGGTCCCTTTAAAGATGCCTTCATCCACAGACAGCAGATAGCATCTGGAGAGCATGACTCCCACATTCCAAATGTTGGAGGATAGGAAACCTTTGATTATTTGGTGGACGAGAGACATCTGTTATATGCATGCAAATATAGGAAACATAAGATAAAATGTTAGATTATTGAATCTACTACTACCTGCCTACCTTCAAGGATTCACTGACAAGAACATTCTATGGTTTGGTTACCATGCAACGACCACTCCCTGATGAATCCCAGACTTGCCAAGCTTCCTACCTCAAACACCATATAAAGTGTCTGAGAAAAATAAAATTTTGCAGGTTGATCAGAAATCTTATCTTGCTGTCCATTCGTTTAGTCTCTTGTCCCATCATTCCAGACCCTGTGATGTTCAGGCTCCCGTTGATGCCCTGTTGGCCAGAATAATTTAAAATCTACTTTCTACCACATGGATCCACGAAAACACAAACTTCATAACTTTGGATAAATGAACTAAAATGACCCGTAAAATGTTGTTTCTGACCCTTTAGCTACTAATATTTCTACCAAAGTCAGAAGCCCCATGCGCTAGAGCTCTCTCTCTGCAACGTGGATATTTCCTGCTATGGATCTGCAACCTTTGTTCCTCCCATTGTTTCAGGTAAACCCAGCCCCATGGAATAAATCCCAAAACAACATGGAAGAATAATTGAAAATCTACTTTCAAACACATGGATTATGGCCCACGATGTGGATCCTGCCCTAACTCCTTGACCAACACCATGCACACCTGAGAAATCACTGCAGACCAGAAACAACTTTCATCCCCTGGAACTAAACAGCACTGAATCACACTATTGTGGCTGGTTGTAGTGGAAAGTTAAAAACAATCTAATCATGTATTGTTGAAAGATGATCCATATCAACATCTTTCTACCATTTTCTAAATTACTTGTAATATTTATCAGACAAACCTTAAAGTGGAGAGCATTACTCAGAAATTCTAGAAACCAGACTATCAGTTGTTCCATCTGTGTTCCCAATGCACACCAAAAGCATTGTCTGTGCATGCACACTGGACTGTGATATTACAACCACCATACCCTCCCATGCCAGGGCTGTAAAGTCTCCACTATGCAAGAAATACATATACAGAGAGGTTCAGAGGACAAGGACAACTGCTCAGGTTACTACATTGACAAGGAGAACCACAGTCTGTCTCAAGGTCTAGACAAATTCTAGCAGAAATACCAGCTCAGCAGATGTTTTCTGGACACCCTACAATCACCATGGTATAGCTTGTGTTCTTCCTTACACGCCCATAGAGAAGAAGGATAGAAAAATTGTGGAAAGAAACTGCAAGCTGCCTGCCACCAGTCAGTACTCCTGATTGCTAAGCATTACCACAGTCCCTCATTGGCCAGGAACACCTAGCTGGGCCTGGAACATTAGCAGCCCCTCTACCAGGTAATCAGAATTCAAATGAAGTAGATATAACAGTCCTCCCTGTTCTGCCCTTCCCACCCAGTGGAAAGAAACCTAGTCAAGACAAAAACCAATGGCATTTATAGCACACACAAAATTGATTCCAAATGGATCTTACACCTACATGTTAAATGTGAAATGAAGAACTTCTAGAAGACACTAGAACAACTAGGCATCTTCAAGTTTGGCAACATGACTTCTAAAAGCACTTATTGCTGTTTGAAGAGATGTTTCTACACAAAGATACCTGATTAAAACACTTTCCACAGATGCAGCACACAGAGTGAAGTATTCAACAGCCATCTTCATGATCTGAGGAGTTTCCAGGACCACATGGAACCTCACAGAACACTGAATTTGGCATCAGAAGGGTCTGCCTCATGATCTCCCATGCCCCCATTCCATCCTCCCCATCTTGGGATAGTATCCCATCCCTCACCATGCTGTGATATCTGTTGTCATCTTTACCCCCCTCACAATCCCCTACAGTAGCACTCAGAGAAAGGGCACAGCAATCAATCGACAGGCACCTTATAACAGGAAATCTAGTTCCAAATGTATACGCAAGTTGGAAACAGAATTCACAGAAGGATTACAAAAATAATGCACACATTGACACAATGAGACTTCTATACTTACATAAATATATAGCAATCAAGAAGCTGTACAATATTTCGGAAAGAATAAAGTGAATGTATAGAAAAAGACAATAATAAAAGCAGGACAATATAATCAACTTCTCATTAATAGATCAAAGGAAACTCAGCCAGGTAAACTGAGAACTTGACCAATGTTACCCAGTTACCTATGTGTGTTTTTGTTATTGAAATTAAAAAAAACAGACTTCACAACTCCCACAAAATTAACTAAAAGGGACACTTAGAATGTTCTTTCTGAACCTTCATCTATCGATATTTCTTCCAAACAGAGATGCCTCATGGTCTAGAGCTCTCCCCACAAATGGGGGTAATCTCTTGCAACCATTCCACAAACTCTCATGTCCCATTGTGGTTTGAGGCAAACCCAGCCCTACTGATGCCCACACAGAAAATGATGTAGAAGTATAATTGAACATCTACTTCCTGCCACATATATGAAGACCCAAGATGTGGATTCTGCCCAATCCACCCACCCAACAGCATCCACACCACAGAAACGTCTGCAGATCACAAATTCCTTTTGTCACCTGGAACTCATCTTTCCTGAATCACGACATTGTAGCTGGTGGTTTCAGAAATTTAAAAGCACTCTGATCATTACCTAATTAAGGACGCTCACCTTCACTTCAGTAGGATTCTTATGGCATCAATTTTGTGGACCCTTTAAACTGTTTCTACCAGTGTGGATGTATTACGTTTGTGCATTAAGAAATGAAACTTGACATTTGGTGGTGGCACATGCTTTTAATCCCAGCACTTGAGAGACATAGGAAGGTGGATCTCTGTGACTTCAAGCAAGTTCCAGATCAGGCTCCAAAGCCACAAAGAAAACCCTGTCTAAATCAAACAAACAAAACAATTTTAAAAAAATCTCGACTGACAACCACAGTGTGCCA
>NW_023277424.1:0-19560 GCF_003668045.3 Cricetulus griseus | reverse complement strand
ATGTGATGGCTTTAGAATTTATAGTAAAGAGATTTGCAAGTTCTTAAGAGACATTAAGACACAAAACAGAATTTTGTTAATGGAGGACTATATTCTAAATAGTCCTATGTCAAGTAGTATGCTTTCCATGACTGTTACAATACAGTAGGATTAGATGTAAATGTTTGATCCTCGGGTTTGTCCAGCTATATTCAGATAACAAAGGAGACAACCTTGATTTAAAGCCAGCAGAGATGCCTTTCCCTCCATTAAACACCAGGACTCTAAACGCTGTTAATGGACCATTACAGGGTCAAAATTAACATTAATTCCTGGTGTCCCATTAAGGTATATTGATTCCAGAATTGCTGCATCTCCAGTCTTTTCCAAAGCAGTTTGTGAGGAGTTCTCCTATATTGATTGAGTGTACTTGAACCCTGTGAGTTGCCCCACGAAGCATTGCTCTTGTTATGTTGATTAATTGCCCTAAATATTGGATAGAATTTGTAGTCCAACAGTGTCTTAAAATGACTAGTTTGAGTCACATAGTGGATTGTCCATTGCAGAACAGGGAACGGAAATATGTTTGAAGCATGTTTTTTTCCCTACAGACCAGAAGAGGAGGAAACAGTGCACAGTGTACACAAGGGTTAACAAACGAGATGGTAACAAGATCACAGTCTGAAGTTGGAAGCAGTGAGGTGCAGGGGTCTGCATTTTGGAGAAAGACTGATGGGGTATGATGAATGACTATCTCTATCACAGTTTTCCTTAATGCATTAATTCTTTCCAAGGGCATAAAAAAAGACAACATTGACAGGTTTACTTTTTATGGAGGATTGCTTGAACTACTAAGTATTCAATTTCTAATTAGAGAACTCTCTTAAGCGGATGTGTGCCATCCTGGTTAACACAGATGAGTCAGCTCTGAGGTTTGCAAAACAGTACTCAGTGACTAGTAGTTTACACAGGAAAAAGTTATACAGTGTCTCGTTACTGGCATTCTCTCTATCAAGGAGGTGACTACTCCATTTCAAAGTCATTATATCTAAGTGTTTTTCAACAAATATTAAGCAATCTAACACATCAATTATTGATATAATTTTAAAATTCATTATCTTTAAATGCATTACTGCTTTTTCTTTTTATTTTTCAATATTCCTGGTTTAAGAATTTCATTCATTTTTTTCTCAAGTGCTATTTATTTATATCACTTTAGAGGAGTTATTCTCAATTTGTGTATCTGAGCTTCTTTGGGGGAAATCAAATCAATGACCCTATCACATGATTGGCCTCAGACCATCAGAAAACACAAATATTTATTATAAAATTCATAAAAGAACAAAAATATACTTATAATATAGCAGTGAAAATGGTTTTAGAGATTGGAGTCATCACATCACGGTATTAAAGTGTCATAATGTTAGGAAGGATGAGAATCATTGGTTTAGTCATTATCTCCTATATATCAGGCTTGTGTTGACTGTATAATTTGGAATTTCTTTAAACACTTAATCCTGTCTCTGCTACTCATTGCTGGAAAGACAATCCTGTCACTCCTCCCTTATCTGGCCCTTGACTGGTCTGAAAGAAGGAAAAAATATGCCAGTGAATGAGTATCCTCCAACTTCTCCAGATTTTACGATGCATTTACAAATGAAGAGGGACTTGTATAAGAACTGAGTTCACTGACCAATTGTAAAGCAGGTTTAGTCACACAGAGAAAGACTTGGGCAAGAAAGAGGCAAATTATTTTCTGTTATGACAGTAGTTGTCTATAAAAGTGAGTAGTGAGTTAATTAATTTTAGACAATCAATATATGTTCTGACTGGACATTTCTTGGGTCCACCAGACAAGCAAGAAGTTGTGTAAGGAACTGAACACATAGGTTGGCTAGATGTCTCAGATTTTAAGATCTTTGACTGGTCTTCCAAAGTTCCTGTGTTCAATTCCCAGAAATCACATGTTGGATCACAACCATATATAGTTAGATCTTCTGCCCTCCTGTGGCCTGCAGGTATATGTTCAGGCAGAAAACTGCACACATAGTCAATAAATAAACCAACAAAATAAGAAGTAAGGCAGAGGCAGGCAGATCTCTGTGAGTTCGAGACCAGCCTAGTCTACAAGACCTTGTTCCAGGACAGCCTCAAAAGCCTCAGAGAAGCCGTGTCTCAACACACACACACACACACACACACACACACACACACACACACACACACGGAGTTGAAATTATAATAAAAGGAACAGAATTTATCATTAAATCAAATTATTCTCATTACAGTTGTTCAAGCAAAGAAGAAGAACTGCATAAAATGGTCTGACACTTCTTAACATGATTGAGTTTTCCAGGTTTAAGATGTATGTCCGAAAGACATCATGTGTGTAGTACTTGGTATTCTTTAAAACAAATCCAAGTCTCTGGAGGCCATGTACATAAAGACTGTTTCAACTTTCTGAGAAATAATATGTATTACATGTACATTATTCTCAGCATATCTTTTCTGCCTCCAAACCCCTCCCACATAGGCACTTTATTGTGTTCTAATACATGGCCTTTTTCCTAATTTCCCCAAGCTGTCAACCTGACACAGCCTAGAGACATGTGAGGGAACATCAATTGAGGGTGTACCTAGATCAGAATATCTGACTGCTGTGTCTGAGAGAGGTTGTGTTGATTAAGATTGATGTTAGAAATCTCTTCCTTTGAGTTGGCCATATCTCTAAACAAGTAAGCCTGGGCTGGATGAGAGGAAAAGCTTACCATTGGACAGTGAGAAAGCAAGAGGTATAGCTAGGAAGCAATGTATCCTGATGTTTTACCTGTATTAGCTTGAGTATCTAGCCTAAGTTCCCCAAGGATGGACAGTGATATAGGGTTATCAACCAAATAAACTTGTTCACTACCTGAATTGCTTTTGATTAAAGAATTTAATCAGATCAACAGAGAAGAAAGTAGAACAAAATATGGGACATCAAATGTGATTTTCTTGTTGTTTTGCTATCTACACCAGGGATGCCACTGATTCATGGAAACATTCTTCTCAGCTTCTGAATGCTGGGGTTATGCTTCATGTAGTACTATCAATCATAAAAGATAGTGTTAGGCCAGAAGAGGTATGTTTATTGTTTCTAGTAGAATTAGAATTAAAAGTGATTTGGCCAATGAGAACTATATAAGAGAGTCTGCAGAGACTTAGGTCATTAGGACACATGTACTATGCCTTTCAGAAGTGGGGGATAATTTGGGGTATTTAAAAAATACCTAACAAGTATGGAGTAATGGTAACTAAATTTAAGGCTTCTTAGGATTGCAAAAAGAGCTTACATACCTTACTCGACAACATCTAGGCTACTGTGTATCATAGACATTAAGAGATGTAGCCATGAAAATGAATTTTTAAATAAAAATGGTTTAATGTTGGTAAGTTGTAGCTCTGGAGTTTCACAGAAGCAGGGATTCTCTACAGGCCTCATGAGGAATCTTTATACTAGAGGGATTATTTGATAATACATATATTCCATATATTTTAAAATTTAAGGTTGTCCCAGTCACCTACCTACATTAATGAGTGGTATTATAAAGTGTATGCATCTTATGTTGCCAACTAGATTCTGGTTATGAAGGCAGGACATTGCCCACCACCTACAAATACCCTTTCATCTTGGCCAAATATCACAGACTCCACATACCACAACAATACTCCACACCCTACTCCTAGTTCCATCACTGTTCTAAAACTTTGGAAGAATATGCACACTTTACCAGAGGCTATATTGCATCTACAGAGCCCACATAAGGCACTGCCCACCACACAATAACACTCCTTAAATCAAGCCCAGCAACATCAGGTTGCACTCACTACACTGGACTCTATACTAGTTTTCCCACAGAGTAGCATCTGTAATGGAGGCCAAAGAAGTCCCCATGATGCAATACTGACAATGCCCACCACCCAATAACACTGCTTTAATCCTGCCCAGCATCCACAGAATGAACTCACTACTGGGGACCATACACCAGTTCTCCCAGACTACAGAATCTGTATTGGAGGCCAGAGTGTTTTTCAGGACAAAAAGGCATACACAGCACACCCCCCAGTAAACCCTTTTTATCCTGTACAACAACCTCAGACTGCCCCCCTGCCATTGAGACTCACATCCCAGCCTCCTACTTGTAGAAATGTTTGGCTATTTCAGACACCAAGCAATTTCAAGGAACCACAGGTGATACAGTCTCTAAAGAACTCCCAGTATCACCAGGCAACACATCCTTCACTTGGCTACAAACTAGGTCCCACAGCTCATTACAGTAGGTGAGTCTGCCCTAGGAAGCCCATGGAAGATACTGTTCCCCAGTCACAAAACAAATTTAAATCTCCCAAAAATATAACAGACCTGCCCACAGTGCCCCACCCTCAAACCCTGGCTCTATTTCATGGTCTACAAATTTTGAAGGATTCTGATGTTCCAGCAGCCATTCTAGATAAAGGAATCCAGGGGTTAAATCTACAAAATTCAGCCTTACTGGAACACATCCCTGATCTAGGGTCCCTAGCAATGGCAGCTGTACTGGAGGCTGTACTGTTACTGGAGAACCAAGAGACCAGATCATATGTTGGGACCTCAGTGTGTGCCCTCTCCTGTGTGCTCTATATCCTTGTCTACAAATTTTGAAGAGGTCTTCAGCATTAGCAAAGGCCTGGCCAATTCTAAGGATCCCTATTTCCAATAAACCCAGATGGGACACTTTAATGAACCAGAAGGCCAATAATAAACCCTGGGCATTTATTTCAGAAGAAAGGACAGGAAAGAGAAACCCAATAAAAAATCATCCATCTCACAAAGACAAATGCATGAATGAACACCTAAAACTATTATCACCCTAAATCCAGTTGGCAAACTGACAGGCTATGAACACCATTAATAATAGAAAATGAAATAAGGTATCTCTATAGCTTAGCTATTCTACAACAGCAAGACCCGAACAATACAACACAACTGAACCACTAGAAAATTACCTTAAGAATTACTTCATTAAGACATACCATAAAAAATTCAGGAAAAGTGAAAAAATATTGGAATAAATAAATTCCTATAATAAATCTAAGTCAAAGCAAATGAACATTTTAAGACATTAAATGAAAACAAAACCAATAAAGAAAACACAGATGGAGTTATTCCTGGAAATTGAAAATCTTGGTAAGTGAACAGGAACTGAAGACTCAAGCAAGACTAACAGAGTACAAGAGATGGAAGGGAGAATTTCAGGCAATGAAGGTACAATAGAGAAAATTCATTCATTCAAAATGTGTTATGTGTTAAGTCTGAAAAATTCCTACCACAAAGAATCCAGGAAACATGCAGATATCAAATATAACAACAATAGAAATAGAAAACGGGAATAGTCAGGCAGTGTTGGTGGATGCCTTTAATTCCAGGACTAAGGAAGCAGAGGAAAGTGCCTCTCTGTGTATTCAAGGGCAATCTTACCTACAGAGTGAGTTCCTGGATAGCCTCCAAAACTAAAGAGAAACACTGGCTTGAAAAACCAACCAACTAACAAACAAACAAGAAGAAAAATGGAAAGAAACTCAGCTCAAAAGGACATGGTGAATATAAGTAAGTAAAAAATAAAACATAGAAGAAAAATTTCCCAACCTAAATAAGGACATATTAAAGTACAAGACATTTAAAGAACACAAATTGGATTGGATTACAAAAGAAAAACCCCTCACCACATAATAATCAAACACTAAACATACAGTACAAAGCAAGGACATTAAGAGTGACAAGGGGAAAAGGCAAGCAAATTATAAAAGCAGACCTACTAAGATCACATCTGTCCTCTGAACAGAGACTCTAGAATACATGAGGGTTTGGATTGATGTCTTGCAGAATCTAAGAGACCAAGAATATCAGCCAAGACTACCCAGCAAAACTGTCACCCACCAGAGATGAAGAAAAGATATTTCATAACAAAGTCAAATGTAAAGAATATCTATCCACTAACCAAGCCCTAGAGAAGGTATTATAATAAAATCTCCAAATCCAGGAAGTTAGTTACACCCTAAAATACATTGGCAATGATGGGCGTTGGTTGTGCAGGCCTTTAATCCCAGCACTAGGGAGGCACATTCAGGCATATCTCTTTGAGTTTGAGGCCAGCCTGGTCTCCAGAGCGAATGCCAGGATAGCCTCCAAAGCTACACAGAGAAAACCTGTCTTGAATATATATATATCTGCAATACATAGTCCCACACCAGTAAAACCCAAGCAATGGAAACACACAGAAACAGTACATCAACCAACAAAATAACAAGAATTAGCAATCACAGACTATTACTATTCCTCATTATTAATATACTACATTCACCAATTAGAAAAGAAACATCATCAAGTCATTCTACTGTGTACAGAAAAAAAATCTCATCATGAAAGATAGATATTACCTCAGAGTAAAGAGATAAAAATATTTTCCAAAGAAATGGTACCAAGAAGCAATCAGATTTTGCTGTATTAATATTTAAAAAAAGAGACTCTCCTCCAAAATTAATCAAAAGAAATGAAGAAGTGCTTTTCATAGTCATCAAAGAAAAAATCCACCAAGATGATGTCTCAGTCCTGATCATCTATGCCCTAAATATATGGACACCAGCATTTGTAAAAGAAACAGTACTACACTTAAATATTTCCTTGAGTCCAACACAAAAATCATGAAAGACTTCAGAGCCCCACTAACACCAAAGGACAGTTCATCTAGCCACAAAATTAACAGACAAATAATTGAAGTAACAAGTGTTATGACTCAAATATTGCTAATATATATCTATAGAACATTTCACCCAAACACAGAGCAACTCTCTCCTGAGTTATACTGGGTCAAGTAAGAAATTAAAAGTTAAAGACTTCATAGAATTCAATGAAAATGATGCATGACATACCCAGAATTATGGAACACGAGAGCTGTGCTAAGAAGAAAGCTCACAGCACTATGGGCTTCAAAGAAAAGTTAATACTAATGAATTAACAGCACACTTGAAAGGTCGAGACCAAAAATAAAAAGACACATACATAAGACAAGTAATCAGCAGAAAGTAATAAAACTAAGGTCTGAAATCAATGACATAGAAACAAAGATATCACTACAAAGAGGCAATAAATCAAAATGTGGTTTAGAAACCCAACAACATAAATAACCAGCAGGCAGAGAGATAATACCTAAACCAAGAAAATCAGAAACAAATATGGACATAACAACAGCCTTGAAGGAAATACAGTGATAATAGCACATTTGCCTCTCATGTCTATAACAACTCTTGCTACAAAAAGCTTGGCATTTAGTCATTCTTCTCCACATAGCAACTAAATTAACCTTAGGAAAACCCTTTGAAGGTGATTATTTTCAATATCTTCTATGTTCTTTCTGTCATATATATATATATAATATATATATATATATATATATATATATATATATAATGTATAATTATACAGAAAATACACTAAGAAGATTTCTGAGATCCAGTGAAATTTTGTCATTTTAGGAGAACTCAGAATACTCTAGCAACCCATGAATAGCAAGGGAACTTCTGCAGCTCATAAACACCATTTGTCCACCAAAATATTTTTTCCATGAATTAAGACAATGTGGTTAGTGGGAGAGGAAAGTTGAAAGAATACTAATCAAGTGTTTCTCAAGGATGACCCTCATATCTACCAGTTTCTAACATATATGTAGAACTGACCACACAAAAGTGAATGGGTAAAGGAACTTGGAGAATTTCTACAAACCAGGCCTTCAGTTTTCTAATCTGTCTTCCTGTTACACACCATAATCAATGCCTGTGTGTACATACAGTACAATGATATTATAAATACCACATATCCCATAGCCAGGCCTACAAAACCTCCCTTTCCTTAGTGAATGCATACTCAACAGAGGATTACAGGAGAAGGGTCACTACCCAGGTGAACACATGGACCCACAGAACAAGGCTGTCTCATGATCCATTCAACTCCCAGCAGATCTGACAGTTCAGCAAACTCACTCATCATGGCATGGCTTTTGGTAACCCACATGGCTCATTATAGATCCATTAGAGGAGGACACTACCCTACTAGATGAGCACGGATCAGATGACAAAGGAAACACAGGTCATCACAGCACTGACATTATAACCTAGGGGTTGACAGGGCTCTAGCCTGGGAAATTTGTATTTTATAACAATCTCTTCCATTCATGGACAGGAGGAAATATATACCTCATGACCTGGAAGCAATAGGAAATAATTGATTTAAAAAGATTAATATAATTCAAAAACCACATGTCTATGCATATTCTTTAAGAAGGAGAAAACAGACAGGTGGTCCATGTGCACGACTTTAATCTTAGCACTGAGTTGTGAGAGGCAGGTGAATGTCTGTGTGTTTGAGGCCTGAAAAGCTACAGAGAAACCCTATCTCGAATGCCCCCTAAAAAAGGAGAAAACAATTACCTCTTAGAGTAAATGGCATGAATAACATTATTTTACCATGCCACTATGTGCAATGATAGCTGCTAAGATCTGACACATCACACACAGCTAAGGATGATGGATATAATCATGAAAAGCAATATTGAATATGTCTACATAGGTGGGCTTTCTTTTAGAAAATTCAATTTTCACAGGCTGAAGCTAACCTTCCAAAATTGTATACCCAAATCTGGCCCTCATTCACTCACATTATGTGGATAAATACCTGCTGGGAATTTACAAAGTCAGTTATTCTGTCACAATCAATTTCTATTTCATAATAATCACCCAAGCTGTTGTTTCTCTGTCCTGTTTCCCACTACAACATATACAATAAATTGTTCCTCCTATTCTGGTCTGAAGGTGAAAGCCATGCTACACACACAATTAATTTTCCTGTTATTGAAATGGACAGTTGACTACATGAGTGAAATGTGTAATTTGAAAACTCACTGGTGGTTGAATTTTTAATGAATGATGTTTTTGGCTTAAAGATAAGGACAAAGACATTGTCCTGGGAAGAGGGGGCAATGAAGTGTGATGAAGGATACCTGATCCAACATAAGAAAGTTTGTTTTAGAAACATTTTCTACAAGGCTGCAGGTACTTCTCTTCTAGAATTAATATGGCTTTTCATGGATCAACCATTCTAAACCATTAAATGTTTAATAAACACAAATCTTTTCATTAACAGCATGTATCCACTGGTGGTTAATGTTAAAAGAGGAGCCAGCCTGGCAAAGATTTTGCATTCCACACAAGGTGTTGTAATTTAAGTAAAGCAGTATTCAAAAGAAACATGCCATGTGACAGGGCTCAAACAGAGTTTTTTTTTTAATTAGGGAAAGGGATAATAAAAAGGGGGAAGAGAGGGGAGGGTCCAACCTTCAGGGACAGAGAAGTAGGAGAGAGAAAAGAGGAGCAGAGATACAGAGAGACAGACAGAGAGAGACAGGAACAGACACAGGTAGGGAGAGAAAAAGAGAGCAGGATGTAATTTGGGCAGGGCACAGTTTTTCTTGCTTCTTTTTTATTAGTTCAAATTAGAAACAAGCATGCTTCACATGTCAATCCCTTCTCCCTCTCCCTTCCCTCACCCCTCTTCCTTTCCCCACCTACCCCCCAGCCTATCCACCTTCCATTCCCCAGGCAGGGTAGGAACCTAGACGGGGGCTCCCCAAAGTCCACCACTTCATCCTGGGCCAGGCCTAGCCCCCCATGGGTCCAGGCCAAGAGTGCATCCCTTCATGTGGGATGGGCTCTCAAAGTCCCTTCTTACACCAAGGAAAAATACTAATCAACTACCAGGGGCCCCTAGAATTCGGAGGCCTCCTAATTGACATTCATGTTCAGGGGTCTGGATCAGTCTCGTGATGACCTGCCAGACAGCTCTGGGATCCATGTGCTCCCCTTTGTACAGGCCAGATGTTTCTGTGGGTTTCACCATCCTGGTACTGACCCCTTTGATCTTCATTCCTCCCTCTCCGCAATTAAGTTCCAGAGTTCAGTTCAGTGTATATCTATGGGTGTCAGGGCAGGGAACTTTTAAAAGGGACATAGTGAAAATAAAGAGGTGGCCCTCTTAGTGGCTGCAGCTGTTCCTGTGAGAACCCCAAGGATAGGCCAGTACAGATGGCCGAATACTAACATCTGCCATCCTTAAGTCTCATTTAGCTTTGGCCTGAGGTTATGCTTTGTAAAATTTAAATAGGGATAAAAGATTGGAAGTGTAACCATTTTGGCTCATGGAGATTTACAGAGCAAAACTATCTTTTAGATTATCATGAAGTACAATGTATTATAATAGACTATACTGTATGCTGTAACAAAAGATACATTTAAAAGATATGTCAGTGCTGCAATCCTCACACATAAAAACACATAGAACTCAAGTAAAAAAGGGGTGGCACTTATGCACACTGTGTATGATATACTTAAATGAATAGTTATTCTGACCTATTCTTCCCTCAGAATAAGGATTCTTTTCCGCTGAGCACACTTGATCAGTGGAAGGCCATATCTGCTTCTAAGAAGGACCAGAAAGAATTTCATTTTTAAACTTTATTTCATATATATGCGTTTACCGGTTTTTGGATGAGTGCAATACCTGCAGAGGCCAGAAGAGGGAATAAGTTCCCTTGGAACAGAAGTTACAGGAGATGGAGAGGAACCATGGTTTCTAGTAACATACCTTTTTCCAATGAAACAATACCAGTGGTCTTAATTGTTAAGCTCACTCTATAGCCATATTTTTATTTAACATTTGTTGTTATACATTTTATTTAAATTACATTGAATCTCTTTCCTTCTTTTTTCACCAGATTTTTCCCTTCTTATTTCTATTAAGTATGTGTGAATTAAGTATGCACAAATATTTGAAGAAAGCCTAATGAGACCATTTCTGTTGGTTGTGTGTTATGCATTCAGGATTGAACATGAAGTTTTGGATAAAAAATTAGGGAGACGGTTCCTGCCTGATACTATTTGGAACAGAGATAAAGACATAAAGGAAGTAATCCATCCTTGGGTCATAACAGGTTTGGAAAAAAGGCAAGAGATCTGCACAGCTAAGTAATATAACTAAGCCATATATTAAAAGTTTTCCCATCTCTAAAAGTCTCCCCAAATCCTCAGCTTCTGTATCTCCAGCAAGATGGTCAGATAAGTCATATATAGTGCTTCAGTAGAGAGATTCACCTCTTTTGGAATCAGTCTTTTCCTACAATGAACTTCCCAGGAAATTTAGAATTTCTTGGGGTCTACTCTCCCACTAGATGTTAGTCAAAGGGAGCAATATAAATGTCATTTAGAATAACCTTATTCCTGTGAATCATGTAGGTTCCAGGAATTGCTGGGGTGGAGACTGAGGAGAATTATGGTCCCTGTGGGGACTGTAGGGTACTGTCACTGACAACATGAGTTTCCAAATTTAAAGAATGGAGGAATTGGAGGGAGCTGACCCATCACAGCTGAGTGGAAACAGAGTACAGTCTATGCCAGCTTGTCCTCAGTTACAACTGAAGAAAACTCTAGGGCAATTGATCCTTGTGCTTTCAAACCCCAAGCTCCCTCACTAAAACTTTTTCCAATCTTCACATCTCTTTGTAAATACCTTATGGTCTAAGCTTTAGACTTCAAGTCTCAGGATCTCCTGATAATCTTAATGTCATCTCTAGTCACCACCATTCAGAGCTCCAAACTAAATGTTGCAGATATCAGGGAAGGAGAATATGAGCTCATTCAGACAAGTCATACTTCATGCCTGCAAGTTTGTATTCTATCCTCACAGGATGTATAAAATCAAGCAGGGGTACATCTCCCATGTTAGCTTGTAGGCTCTCATTGATGCCTATTTACCATATGTGAGAAATTCACTCTCGTGGCTTTGGTTAGTCAACCATCTCTTAAAGACTTTTATCGTCAGTTTCTCTAATGATCATTTATTTTGTACTTTTGCCATATTTTATGGAGATGTGGGCCTGGAAAATTTCATAAGCACCAGGTTTCAGATAGTGTCTGATGCAAGCAATCATATATTTATTCTGAGGCATCAGGGTGGCGATGAAGATGAAATTAGATCACCCAATTACACTTATTGCTGTGAATGACATATTCATGTGGATGAATAGAATGCTCAGTACTTAGAACACTGAATCCTCATCCACAAGGACAGGTTTTGATTCCAAGAAAAAAACATCTCTACCAGATATAAGAAAACATTCTTTTGAATACTCACATGAGGAATTTAATGTGTTTTACATTATCTTCTATTAAACTGTTAACATTAACATTGCTAAAATATGTTGAGAAAAAAGTACATGCTGGGAATTTATCATCTACACTTGTACTTGTACTCAAGAGGCAGACACATGAAGATCATGAGTTCAAATGTATCCCTAATCAATACTGACATCCACACCAGGCTTAATATTAAACATGAAAATCTGAAGGGTATTTGTTAAAAACATAACCAGAAACAACAATCCATACCACATTCAGAGAAATCCTTATGTTAAAAGTATGATCACACAATGCCTGATATTAAAAACAAACAAACCATGAACCACTTAGATGATGGTGGTAGCATTCTGTAGACTGAAGCAGAAAAAAACATCTATCACTAAATAAAAGTACAAAACGAACAAAAAATCACCAAATGAATATAATGACAACTAAATAAACAACACTAATTAGTGTTGCCACACATATAGCACACTTTGGCAAGCACATCAACTATTTCAAAATAGAACCCACAATGCAGTGATTCCAAAATCAGTTCCACTCTCTGCTTCTAGCTGCAGATTAAGGATGTGAGTTCATAGGCCCCTGCTTTAGCTGCTATGAACTTTCATGATGATCCTGTATCCCTCTGGAACAAAGGGCCATATTAAATATTCCATAAGGTGACATAGATATAACAGAAATAGGAGAGAAAATAATACAAATACATTGAGTTTTACAACTGAATTAATGAATTCATCCACTTGAAGAGAACCATGAATCTAAAAATGATAGACTATCATTTAAAATCACTGTACAATTGTTAGACATATGGAGGGAAAGGTACCCCAGCAGTCATGAGTCAGTGTATCCTACAGTTATGAAGGAAAGATTTCCTGGATACCTGAAGCTCTGAAAAGAAAAGTTTCATGACTGTTGGGAAGTCATGCTATTCCTGAATGTTTGCATTCAATTTTTCCTGGATACCTAGGAATCTGAAGAAAAATCTAACCTAAGTGTCCGATGTCAGGGTACATTTGCCTCTGTGAAGGGAAGGTATCCTGGAATCACACACATGTGAGAAAAAAAGGCATCCGCTCAGGAAGTCAGGTTTCTCATGAAGCTGTGTTCCAGTTTGGGATGTTCTCCATGGAGGATGTAGCACTCCTGCTCATCTCAAAGTGACAACCATTACAAATGAGATTTGTTCCACTCTTGTAACAGATTTTACCAACAGAACGTCCATTGATTCTCTTCTCTTTTCTACTATGGAGTATCCATACAATGATAAATATTTCTTCTTACCTGCAGTCCAAATTGACACTTCTCTTCCTCACATGACTATAGGGGAAACTGCTCCAGAAATATAGCAGTCTGCTACAGCACCAGTGAAAAGATTTTTTTCCCACCCCGCTCAGCTAAGGTAGTTTCCCAGCAGAGGTGTATGTGCTTCTCTGATCCACTTTACCAAGGAATTTTATATCCACTTTGATAAAAGAAGGTCTTCACTCAAATTCTTTCAACAGATTTATTTCACAAGGAGCAATCCAGGAAACTGGCTGCCACTACCAGTATGGAAAATGCCAGATGCCAAATAAACGAGCATAGGGTTTATATATGTCTTCTTAGGGGCATAGGTTTTTCAAGGAGAATGTTTTCAGCATGTCAATTGTTAAAATTTCAACACTGAGATTGAAAATCCTTTGAAATTGGCTGGATTCCTTCTTGGGGATTGGTTGGTTTTGATCTCTGCTATTGGTTGGATTTTTTTTCCTCAGCTGGTCAGGGATAGAGTGTTTCTTTGGCTTTTATTTCAGGGCCAAAGTGTGTTTCTTTCACTGGCCCTTTTTAAATAATTTTGCTCTTATTTCAGGGTGTGTTTCCTAGGCTAAAGTTTCAGGGACAAATTCTGTTTCTTTCATTGGATCTGGTTCCTGGGTCAGGATGTGTTTATTTGCTGGCCTTTTCCATTACACATAAGGCTTCATAAGTTTAAGAATTCATTTTTTCCATGAGAGTCCTCGACCAACAATTAAAAATGGATATCATAATGCTCACACAAACTGTTGTCACTGGCAATTCTTCTGCAAAATAATTATTGTATAACTGATTTGAAGTGTGATGGCTAAGTATTCCACCAAATACTTTATGATGGGAATCCATCATTATCTTTATCAGGTACTGAAAAATGATTGTAACTTCTAAAGGCTTTAACAAATTGATTATCCACAAAGTTGTACTCTTGTATAAGGTGTAAAATTAAACCAAACTGACTCCATTTATAGTTTCAGTGCTGAATAATTTTTATAATGATTTCAACAACTCCTGATACACCCAAAAGCTTTACGATACTGATTACATTAAAATGATTTGTCTTAAGTATGTGTTCTTTTATGTGTTTGAAGAATACTTTGACTTGCACAGGCCTTTCCACGCTGATTACATTCATAGGGTTTCTCTCCAGTATGTGTTCTTTTATGGATTTGAAGATTGCCAAAACAGGTGTAGGCTTTAATACACTGAGTACATTCATAGGGTTTCTCACCAGTATGTATGTGTCCTTTTATGCCTTTTAAGATGGCAATTTCGAGCAAAGATTTTACCACACTGAGTACATTCATAGGGCTTCTCTCCAGTATGGGTTATTTTATGCCGTCGAAGAGTACTCTGATCTGCAAATGCTTTACCACATTGATTACATTCATAGGGTTTGTCTCCAGTATGTGTTCTTTTATGCAGAAGAAGTGTACTGGAACAAGCAAAGGATTTACCACACTGATTACATTCATAGGGTTTCTCACCAGTATGTGTCACTTCATGCCTTTTAAGTTGAATGTTTCGAGCAAAGGCTTTACCACACTGATTACATTTGAACGGTTTCTCACCAGTATGTGTCCTTGTATGTGTTTTAAGGTGAGTATTTCGAGCAAAAGCTTTACCACACTGAGTACATTCATAGGGTTTCTCACCAGTATGGGTCATTTTATGCCTTCGAAAAGTACTGTGATCTGCAAATGCTTTACCACACTGATTACATTTATAGGGTTTCTCTCCAGTATGTGTTCTTTTATGCAGACGAAGTGAATTGGAATAAGCAAAGGCTTTACCACACTGATTACATTCATAGGGTTTCTCTCCAGTATGTAATCTTTTATGCAGTTGAAGATGGCTGTCATGATAAAAGGCTTTACAACATTGGTTACATTCATAAGGTTTCCCTCCAGTGTGTGTTCTTTTATGCTTTTGAAAATGACTGTTACATGTGAAGGCATTAACACATTGTGTATATTCAGAAGACATCTCTCCAGTTTGGCTTCTTACATGCCTGCAAGGAAAATGAATATATGAAAATGCTTTACCATATTCAATGCTATGTTGAATCTTGAAACATGTTATCAATTAATCTTACAATCTTATCACTGAGTTTACACTCAAGATTTCCACTTCTTTAAGGGTATTTTTTGCATCTTTGAAGATACTTGTGAAAATATAACCCTTTATTATATGGTTCTCATTTTCAGAACCTTTTTCTACAGGAGATTTTTCACATATTGAAGAGAACTGGAAAAATTCAGAAGTTTATCACCATTATTATATATTTTAATTTTCCTACACTTTGATTCACACAACATTTACTAAAGAACTAGAAAAAACAGAAGTATTTAAACAGTCATAGAGTAATAGGGATTTTCTGCAGAATGAGCTTGTTTTTGTATTATCAGTGAAGCTGCAAAACAAATTACTTGTACAAATGAATCAAATTCAACAAGTATGGTCAAATGGGGACTACTACATGAATTTTAAATGTTCTGTGAGAGAGAGATAAACCATGTTCTCCATATCCCTTTGCTGACATGGCTTGTATCCTAACTAATACATGATATACCTAGTAAAGTAAGCATTACAAAGAAGATGTTTCTTCATTTAATTCAGTTTGACTTTCTGTTCCTTATAGACATGTTCGAGAGATATTAAGATTTCCTTGCAATGAATGCCCCTTGACTCTTGACAATAATTATAATTGCTGGTGTCACTAAACTTACAAAAGAAACAGCAAGTACTTGAGTAACATTAGATTTTTCCATGAAGTATTTGCTTAATGGAAAGTTTGAAGATATGCTTATCACCTCAACCATGTTTATACATCTAAAAATATAGGAAATATGAAATAAGTGGAATTGGATTTCAATAGCACAGCTCTCATGTTATGATGTTTCAAGTGGTAATTTCTCTCAAGTCCTTGTTTCCTAGACTTCTTTCTGTAAAGAATTTCTTGAAAATGCAGTTCATCTACATGAAGCTGAGATATATAGTTTTGTGAGAATTTAATAATCCTCAATGAATTTAAGCTGTGCTTACTGTGTTGGTTCTGTTTCAGAATTACAGGACTTATTTCAATTTCTGCAGAGGCACATTTCTATCAGCTCATAGATGAAAATTACCTGTCATGTCTTTTAGCACTTGGACATTCTTCTTCAGTAGTATGATCTTCTTTACTGTATTCTAAAATATAGAACCAAAAATGTATATTATTGAAAAATATGTAAAATTTAAGTTACTGTCTTCAGTGAACTTTAGAAATATGACTGGTTTATTTTCCACATTCCATTCCCTCTCAATAAAATTAAAGAAGATCATCAATAACCAAGAAACAGTTGTCCTATTATTTTAAAATATGAAGGAAAATACAGTCTTGCCTATATCAGCGAGGTTCTTGTAGGTATCTAGCATCACGTCTTTGTAGAGATTCTTCTGAGAAGTATCCATCAAAGTCCACTCTTCCCAAGTGAAGTCGATATGCACATCATTATAGGTCAAGGCATTCTAAAATATCACACAAATATTTGCAACTGAAATCATGACACTAGCCATATCATAAATGTATTTTTCCATAGGAAATTTTATTAAGATATGTTACTTTTAAGCTATGGAACATTTGGTTAGTGAAGCAAATATGTGTTGCTTCTGTTTATGCTGTAGGTTTGTGAAGCTGTGATTCTTAGCTTGTCTACAACTCCTGATGATCTGACAAAGAGGAAATTATCCAATAGTGATGCAGGAGAAAGGATAGGCTGTGGTAGCAGGACAAAGTATACATAGACTCCCACATTCCAAATGTTGGAGGGTAGGAGACCTTTGATTATTTGGTGGGTCACAGACAGCTGTTTTATGTATGCAAATAAAGGAACCATAAGGTAAAATGTTAGATTATTGAATCTACTAGTACCTGCCTACCTTCAAGGACTCACTGACAAGAACATTCTATGGTTTGGTTACCATGCAAAGACCACTCCCTGATGAATCCCAGACTTGCCAAGCTTCCTGCCTCAATCACCATATAAAGTCTCTGAGAAAAATAAAACTTTGCAGCTTGATCAGAAATCCTATCCTGCTGTCCGTTTCTTTAGTCTCTTGTCCCATCATTCCAGTCCCTGTGAGGTTCAGGCTCCCGTTGATGCTCTGTTGGCCAGGGCAAATTTTTGTTACAACACACTATATATTGTTTCTACTCTTGCTTAAAGAATTTTTGTAAATTGATAAAAATTCAAATTTTTCTGTTAAAACATTTTGTATTCATGTTTTCACTTATGTTGTTTTGAATTTCTAATTTTGTTTTAGCTATTTCATCCATAAAGTTAATTGATGGTATCTCTGAGTAAATTTTCTATTCCAGTCTGAATTGCAAGCAAGTATTCAAACAATAATGATTTTAACAATATTCGCTATAGTATTACCTGTGACCTTTAATTGGTGAACTTTGAAGACATGATGTTGTGCTCCAACTGCAGGAAAATATTAACGGAGGAGTGTATCCTATGCTAGTCATTGGATGCTTCTATACTTATCAAAAGAAAATACTTTGTGATATGTGTATGTCCATCATTCTCTGAAAAATCAACTTCACAGGCTCTCTCAGATTTCTTGTATATGACCTGAAAGCACTCAATGAATGTGTCTTGAAGATTTCTCATAGCTGCTATGTTAACACATTTGCATGTTAGTTACAGTCCCATTACACTCTTCAAAGACAGAATATTTTGCAAGTAAACCCTGTATTTTGAATATTATGTGTCTGCTCATTTTTATTATTATTGATAACATTGTTTATAGAGGGTATATAAATAATGTTCATAAAGCTATAGGATACCTATAAATAAAATTGCATGTTTATGAGATTTTCTTGAAATTAGATACATTAAAAAATACCCATCCAATTGCTGTAAATAAAATCGTTAAGTAACTACAAACCTTTAATTTTAATGTTTAATCATTTATCTATTCATTTATTTGTGGGCATGCACACATGTGCATGCCTGAGAGAGAGAGAGGGAGGGAGAGAGAGAGAGAGAGATAGAGAGAGAGAGAGAGTATGGACCAGAATACAGTCCTCAAGTGTCAATATTCTCTTCGAACAACATAGGTCCTACAGGTTCAAACTCAGGTAGGAAGACTTGGGAGCAACTGCCATCATCCACTCAACCATTCTCAAATACTTTTTAATATTAGCTAGCTAAAAGTCTTAAATTTAACCGTTTAAAAGTAACAGATGACACAGGTGTTTTGCAATGTGTGGGTTTTAATCCCTTTGGCAAACCTCTATCACCCAAAGTTTTTGCATTACAATTCATAGCAGTGCCAAAATTATAGTAATTAAGTAGCAAAAAAATAATTTTATGGTTAAGCATGTCCACAACATGAAGGTTTATAACCATTGCTCTAGGAAAGTTGCCCATCATTTTATCTTTACTTTACATTGTTCAACCAAAACACATTCAGTTTGAGAACACTTTTGGTTGTACATAATTATAAATTTTATAATTTATTCTACCTGCTTTTTAAAATTTATTTGTTGTTATGACCTACGTACAAGTATCTAAGTTACAGATTCTTGAGTTTGAGCCTTACTCCTATCTGTCCACACATTTAATGCTTCTGATGAAAATATCCAGTACCCAGCTTATATTTCATTGCAATGTACTATTAATAATTTAATATGAAATGTATACGCAAGATTTGAATAACTTATAAATGTAACTAACACACTCTTTTTTGGTTTTTCGAGACAGGGTTTCTCTGTGTAACTTTGGAATCTATCCTGTCACTCACTCTGGAGACCACGCTGGCCTCGAACTCACAGAGATCCACCTGTCTTTGCTTCCTGAGTGCTGGGATTAAAGGCATGCACCACCAACGCCCAGCTAACACACTCTTTAGAACTAATTTGTCTCACATTAATTTCACAGCTCTATTTTCCATTTAAGTATGAGGTCAGATTCTCCTTTTACTAATATTTATGTGTTTTTAATTTCAGTATATGATATTTAGTCATTATCTTCATTC
>NW_023277423.1:15346-116423 GCF_003668045.3 Cricetulus griseus | reverse complement strand
AGAGACTTCATTTTCATCTTAGCTGATCTGACCTAATTTGCATTTGCAAAGACACATTCAAGCTATGAATCTAACAGGATTGCTCTCTCCTGAGGCTTTTCTTAAAACCCTTTTTTTAAAAATCATGTATCAATTTTTATTTTCTAGATTTTCCTTTATTAACCTTAAAAATATAGGAAGATCTGTAACCTCTCATCTGTAAAATATTTACAGAATCATCCAAAGCTTCTTCATGTCTCTAAACTAATGCTATAGGCTTTGCTAACTTTTTTATTGACTATCTCCTAGGGCTCAAATCATTAATTTTTCCTGTTAAGATATTGACTGACTTACTGGATGCTCTTTTTGACCATATTAAAGGGATTTTGATATTTTTTAAACCATATCTGAGGCAAAGTAAATATCTCTGCAATCATATCCAAGGCAATTTAGGCATTTCCATTCATCTGTATTCAAAAATTTGCAATCACATCACGCATCCATGTGTGGCCACACCTTTCATTCAAAACTTGCATATGTCTCACAGTTCTCCTTTTGCCTAGGTTATGATCAGTTTGGTGAAAAGAAAAATACCTAATTGAAATTTCTCCTAACATAGTAGCTATAGTCAATTCTTGAAATCTGAGCATCCAAAATTTGAACAAATGTAAGCTTAAATATGTTGCCCTTTCTTCTTTATAAGTCTCAAAATCGGTTTCTGTGTGGCTGTACCAGTACCGTTTATTGACTAGTCATCAGCCATGGCGGCATCTCCCAAAGCTGTAAATTACCCTGAGGAATCAGGCTGCCTGTCACCCCGTCAGGCACGAGGTGGCACCATGCTGCTGGCTGTGGGCCGGCAGACTGAGGAGGCTGCCACGGCTGACCTCGGCTTTAGCTCGACTATTCCCTCTGGGCGGCAGAAAAAACTGTGTCTATATTTTGAGCACAAGCCTGATCCCCTATTTTCTCTTTTTTGGAGACTATCTGACGTGGTGTTCTTCCTGAACATGTCCAAAGCAAACTCTAGAAGGCTCTTGGCATTTCTTCCTCCTTATGCCTTGCTTTCTGTGTAGGAATAACTTATTTTTAACTGAAGGTCTTGTAAGGCTGCCATCATCGCTAATCCCTGGTGTAAGCTAGGTCCACACCAGAAAAATTCTTAATGAACTCGCTTATGTCAGTCCTTTTCCTGTGAGGCCTTAGCGAGGTCTGGCATGCAGTACCAGCATCCGCATGAGCTAGTTGTTTCACAATCAAAGATCCAATACCTGTGTATCTAACCATTTTGCATCATGTCCACACAGGCCTAGAAACCAATTCTAAACTAACTCCCTAAGTCCCTGCCTGCTTTCTATAACAAATATCCTCCTCCTGACTGGCAAGCCTAGGGTTACATGCTTTCAATTTCCTAGGGGTGAGATTTCTACAGCAATATTCCCTATCAGTCTCTGTTGTTCCATATGTGACACAAGCCATTTTTAGTTCCTTGAGATGTTTGAATGGTAATGGCACACGCATCCTGCTATGTTTCCCTGAGCCTCACTCTCTCTCTGATCCAAGGAAACTTGTAAATTTCTTATCTCCTGTTAACAATTTCGCTAAAATTTCTAAGTCTCTTATCTCTTGCTGAATTTTACCATTGAGTATTTGCCTTTCTGTATTCCCAATTTAAAATGAAGGAAGGAGGTGAAGGTTCCCTCCATCTTGGTACTTATTTTTCTCTCCCTGCTGATCCCAATCATTGGTCCTGTATATTCTTTACCATCCAACAGCCCTTTAGTAGGCACAGAGTTTTCTGTCAATCCATTACATTCCTAGATATCTCCCAAGGGCCTGTGTGTGAGGCCACACCTATGCTTCCCCAAGCCCCTGCGCAACTCAAGATGCTGCATCATAGCTGTGGCTTTTGCAAATGGGAGGATCCTTTTGAAACTTATAGACTCTAAAATCTCCTGTACTTGCTTTCATTTGTTGTTAGGAGCCGTTACAAGCTGGTGCACATGCGCACTAGGTAACTTTGTAACTTTCCAGCCCTTGGTCTCTGCCCCTCCCGTGACGTCATATGGTCCGATCAGCTGACGTCATATGGTCTGACGAGCTTCAGCCAGTCAGAGAGTAACAGTCTGAGGCGGCGGTTGCCAGCCTATATATGGGAGGGTTTTTGGGTGTTCGGGGTCTCCGCCCTGTAAGCTTATGCTCTCTCTCTCAAGACTCATTAAAGCTTTACTGCAGAAGGATCCTGAGGAGTGTCCCTGAGTCGTTTTTGCTGGAGAGACGGTTAGCGCGGGACGTCTGGTGCCGAAACCCGGGAAATTGACCTCATCATCGTCAGCACCATCGGAGACCCCTTGGCAACAAGGAGGATTCAGAACTGCAGGGAGGTACGATTCAGAGAGGTTTGTCTTTTCTGGACTTTGGCTTGGGATTGTCGCCATCTTGGGAAGGTAGTGTAGAGGCTTTTGTACTTTTCCTCGGAGCCATTTTGACCTTTTTCGCTGTTGTAGCAATCTTGAAGAAGTCCAGAATTACATGTCAGAAACTGAACGTAGTGAGAGGTGGGGCTCGCGAGGTCCCAAAAAAGGAAAAAGGACCTCCCGTGGTGTCTAATGACAGGGGAGTGTATGTAAGAAAAGAAACGGCAACAAAAAAGGAAAAAGGACCTCCCGTGGTGTCTAATGACAAGGGAGTGTATGATTTGTTAGATCCTGTACATGAGCTTGAAGCCTTAAATCTTGATAGCTCTGATGACTCTGAAAGCTCAGGAGATGAAGTCTTAGATACTGAGGTAAAAGCTCAGCTAGATGAGAAAAAAGATACCATCTGGATGACCATATACAAAGTAGCAAAAAACCTCGAAGACGGCAGCTTCAAACAGCCGTCTCACAGGTTGCTCCTTCTGCGCCCCCCCCCATGTGACGCGCCTGAAGTCTTATTCCTTTATTCCAGAAAAGGTAAAAAGAAAGCTGCACCTCGCTTTTCCCATCTTTGAGGGCATTGAGGGAGAGCGGATGCTTGCACCCGTGGAATATAATCAGATAAAAGAATTGGCAGAATCAGTCAGGAAATATGGAGTCACAGCCAATTTTACTCTTGCACAATTAGATAGACTTGCCCTAAATGCTTTGACGCCATCTGACTGGCAGATGGTCGCAAAAGCTGCGCTTGTCAGCATGGGCCAATGCATGGAATGGAAAGCACTCTGGCATGAGGCCGCCCAAGAGCAGGCCAGAGCTAATGCGACGGCCTTAACTCCTGAACAGCAACTATGGACATTCGATCTGTTAACGGGCCAGGGTCGTTTTGCAGCTGATCAAACAAATTATCATTGTGGCGCTTATCCACAAATCGCCAACGCAGCCATTAGGGCCTGGAGGGCGCTCTCCAAGAAAGGAGGCGTTGACAATCAGCTCACTAAAATTATTCAAGGGACCCAGGAGTCATTTTCTGACTTCGTGGCCAGAATGACCGAGGCTGCCGGTCATATTTTTGGTGATTCAGAACAAGCCATGGCTCTAATTGAACAGCTAGTTTTTGAACAGGCCACCCAAGAATATCGCGCAGCTATAGCCCCGAGAATAAACAAAGGATTACAAGATTGGCTTAGGGTCCGTAGAGAACTTGGGGGACCCCTTACTAATGCAGGGTTAGCTGCTGCCATCCTACAGTCTCAGAAGTGCTCCCTTAAGGGGCCGGATAAAAGAACTTGCTTTAGATGTGGAAAGGCAGGACACCTGAGAAAAGATTGTAAAATGCCAGATAGGGAGAGAGGTCCACTGACTTTTTGCACTCGTTGTGGCAAAGTCTACCATAAGGCCGATCAGTGCCGCTCTGTGAGAGATATAAAAGGTAGGATTCTCCCTCCTATAGAGACAACAATAAATGAGATTCCAAAAAACGGAGCAGCAGACCCTTGGTCTCAGGACCCTCCAAAACATGGAGACGGATTCACCAGGGTGACAGACGGGACCCCCCCCCTGGAGTCGGAGCAAGAATGGACCTGCGTGCTGCCTCTGACTTCTTACTGATGTGTCAGATGGGCATGCAGCCCGTTCCTGTCCAAACCCCCAAGCCATTGCCAAGAGGGAGTATAGGTCTTATTCTCGGTAGAGGGTCGCTTACACTACGGGGACTAATTGTTCACCCGGGCGTCATTGACAGTCAACATTCCCTCGAGATCCAGGTTCTATGCTTCAGCCCAAATGGGATCTTTTCCATCAGTCAAGGAGACAGAATAGCTCAATTGCTACTCCTCCCAGGCAACCCCTATCAGGATGCAGTACAAAAGGCAGATGGGCTCTTCAGGACAGGACTCAGCCTACCTACTTGTTCAACTCCATGATCGACCAAAATTGACTCTATGGGTTAATGGCAAAACATTTGAGGGTATCTTAGATACAGGGGCAGATAAAAGTATAATTTCCTCACATTGGTGGCCAAAATCCTGGCCAGTTACAGAATCATCACACTCTTTACAGGGCTTGGGTTATCGCTCTCACCCCACTATCAGTTCTTCCACACTCACTTGGAAATCAATGGAGGGTCATCAAGGACAGTTTGTCCCATACGTGCTCCCTCTCCCTGTTAACTTATGGGGACGTGACATCATGGAGGGTATGGGGCTTGCTTTGTCTAATGAATATTCACCACAAGCTATCAACATCATGAGAAAAATGGGGTACGAATCAGAAAAAGGATTAGGACGCCTAGAACAAGGGCAGATAGAACCTATATCCCCCGAACCAAATCCAGGAAGACAAGACCTGGGTTTTTCCTAGGCGCCATTGGGGCAGCACGGCCCATAATATGGAAGACAGAGGATCCGGTATGGGTTCCCCAATGGCCATTAACCTCTGAAAAACTGGAGGCTGTAACCAATCTTATCGCAGAACAATTGGCTTTGGGGCACATAGAACCATCAACCTCCCCTTGGAATACTCCAATTTTTGTCATTAAAAAGAAATCAGGTAAATGGCGTTTGCTCCATGATTTAAGAGCTATTAATGAGCAAATGTCTTCCCTTGGTACAGTGCAAGAGGTCTTCCCGTGCTTTCTGCATTACCCAAAAATTGGAATTTAATAATATTAGACATCAAAGATTGTTTTTTCTCTATTCCTGCGCTTCGCATTCACTGTCCCCTCCATTAATCATATGGACCCTGATAAGCGATTCCAATGGAAGGTGTTACCTCAAGGCATGGCAAATAGCCCTACCATATGTCAATTATATGTACAGGAGGCTCTCAGACCAATAAGAGAACAATATCCAAATTTAATTGGGATCCATTATATGGATGATGTGCTCATGTGCCATAGGGATTTAAGGATTCTTCGAGAGGCTTACCCTTTGCTGCTTAAAAATTTACAACTTTGAGGCCTCCAAATTGCTATGGAGAAGGTCCAAATTTCAGATACGGGACACTTCCTGGGCTCCATGGTGCTCCCAAATAAGATTCTCCCAGAGAAGTTAAGGATTTATAGAGATGATTTACATACCTTGAATGATTTTCAAAAATTATTGGGAGACATAAATTTGCTGCGGCCGTTTTTAAAGATCCTCTCTGCGGAATTAAAACTCTGTTTGATATTTTGAAAGGGAATACCCATATTGCCTCCCCCAGGTCTTTGACTCCCGCTGCGGAGACGGCCCTCCGTTTAGTGGAAGAAGCCATTAAAGAAGCACAACTATACCGCATTGATTTACTTCAGCCTTTCTCCCTTTGTGTATTTAAAACAAAAAGATTGCCCACTGAAGTATTGTGGCAAAATGGACCCTTGTTATGGATCCACCCACATGCCTCGCCTCAGAAGATCATTGACTGGTACCCTGCTGCCATAGCTCAACTTGCCCTTAAGGGCCTGAAGGCCGCTGTCAGCCATTTTGGCAGACATCCTGCGGCCTTAATTGTTCCCTATAACTCTCTTCTAGTGCAGACTTTGGCCGCCACCTCTGATGATTGGGCCATATTAGTCACCACCTTTTTGGGAAAAATTGATAATCATTACCCTAGTCATCCTTTGTTGCACTTTGCTGCATCTCATCCTATTGTGTTTCCCGGAATCACCTCTCCTACTCCATTAAAAGATGGGTCGGTGGTATACACAGATGGCTCCAAGACTGGCCTGGGAGCCTATGTTGTGGGTACCCAGGTGTTCTCACGGCAATATGCTGAGACTTCCCCTCAGGTGGTAGAATGCTTAGTGGTATTAGATGTTCTTCAAAAATTCCCAGGTCCTCTTAACATTGTTTCTGACTCCTCCTATGTGGTCAATGCTGTAAATTTACTGGAGACAGCTGGAGTCATTAGATCCACTAGCAGAGTGGCATCTCTATTCCAAAAATTACAAGATTGCTTGTTAACCAGACAGGCTCCCATGTATATTACATGTCCCGAGCAATCGCCTCACCAGCAAGAACGACACAGGACATTGGGATCCTTCTGCAGTAAAGCTTTAATGCGTCTTGAGAGGAGAGCATAAGCTTACCAGAGCGGAGACCCCGAGCCAAGAATCCCGTCCCCTAATAAAGGCTCGCAACCGCCGCCTCGGACGTGTCACCCCATGATTGGCTGCAGCTCATCGGGCCATATGACGCCACGGAATAGGCAGAGATCAAGGAATGGAAAATTACCCAGCGCCTGCACAATAATCTTGTTTACATTCGGTGCCTGCCGGATGCAGGCGCCATCTTGTACATGGAGAATGCAGGGACGGCTCCCTACAGATCCCCCTTTTTTTATTAATTAATGATAAGGCTTTATATTTTTACAAGCAAATAGGTCACCCAAATGTTGAGGGATAGAGGCAGAGGTTGTACCTTCCCAATCAAATATTAAGACTGTGTACAAGAGTCGCCATCAGGCTGTTAGCTTGACCCAAAGCGCTCTCGACCTGTCCTCTGCCGTTTTTCTGGGAAAGGGAGCTAGGGCAGGCAACCCTTATGCAGGACAACATGCCTCCCAGAGAAGCCTGCATACTGGGCAACTCTCTGTGCGATGCCTTGCTCAATATCCCTCATGGGCTGCTCAAACCAGACACTCTACTCTGTGCAATGAGCCTAGGCTCCGGGTGTGCAAGAGCTGTCTGGTCGGTGGCCTATTGCTTAAGCATAGTTAGCCAAATATCAGTGGAAGCCCCTTGTTCCAAAGCTACAAGCGCTTGGGCGATAACCACCTTGTCTCTCTTAGTTTGAGCCCTGAGCCTACAGACCACCCATCCCCACCCATTCCTTAAAATAGGAGACAGCTGAAGCAATCCATGATGACAATCACTCCGTCAAGGACAGGTCAAGGCGGGTAGAGTTAATCTGGATAATAGCGGCTCTCAACTCCCGGGGAGAGGGTGGAGTTCCGACTTTTGAGGGTCCGAAGGGGCTCTTCGTGTGAGTCTTTCTGGGATCCGCAGGGCATTCTCTTCATCCTGTGGAAAAACACATATAGCTCCCCTGGATCTTATGAGAATAGGATCCGGGACTCACCAAAGACCAGTTAAGATATCTTTTACCATTTCCTTTGGCCTTTTAGGTTCTGAGGTCTGGCGCTTGGCCGCAGTATGGCCCTGAGCGTCAATGTTTAGAAAATTAAGGGTAAAGAGTGCCATGGATATTGCAACTCTTGGCACTGAGGGTAAGGATGCTCCCATTCCCTCCTTTTGTTTGGTTTTCCCCTGTCAAAGACAGGGAAAGCCATCTGTAGTTTCCTCCGCTCCTCTAATGGTAAAAAGGAGTCGGTACCAAATAATGGGGGTGCTGATGGAAGTACACCCGCTGGATTAACAGGCGGTGGCCTCATATTTGCTTTTACTTTTGGCAGCTGATCTAAAATCTCAGAGTCTGAGTTGCTCAGCTCCAAGGCCTCTACTTCCACCATAAGGTAGAGACTAGGTTTTGAGTCTTTATTTCTCTTAAATTTACCGGGGTGTGACCGGATACTCCCTATTTTCTCTCCCCCCTTTTTTGTTTCTTTTTCACCTAGCTGAGCTGTTTCCTCTAAAACTTTATCTCTTGAGCTTTCAGAGTCATCAGAGCTATCAAGATTTAAAGCTTTAAACTTATTTACAGAATCATCTAACAAATTACTCACTCCGTTGTCATTAGACATCCCGGGAGGTCCTTTTTCCTTTTTTATTACTGGGCAGGCCCCATCTCTCACTATGTTCGGTTTCTGACATGTAATTCTGGACTTCTTCAAGATTGCTACAACAGTGAAAAAGATCAACAATCCCAAGCCAAGGTCCAGAAAAGACATACCTCTCCGAATTTACCACCCTGCAGTTCTGAATCCACCCCGTCCGAGGGGTCTCCGCGGTGCCGGCGATGTTAACAAGTTCCCGGGTTTCGGCACCAGATGTCCCGCGAGATTATCTCGCCGGCAAGAAGGACACAGGACATTTGGATCCTTCTGCAGTAAAGCTTTAATGCGTCTTGAGAGGAGAGCATAAGCTTACCAGAGCGGAGACCCCGAGCCAAGAATCCCGTCCCCTAATAAAGGCTGGCAACCGCCGCCTCGGACGTGTCACCCTATGATTGGCTGCAGCTCATAGGCCATATGACGCCACGGAATAGGCAGAGATCAAGGAATGGAAAATTACCCAGCGCCTGCGCAATAATCTTGTTTACATTCGGTGCCTGCTGGATGCAGGCGCCATCTTGTAATGGAGAATGCAGGGACGGCTCCCTACAATTACACATATTTGGGCTCATTCAGGACTTCCTGACCCAATGAGCCAAGGAAATGATTTGGCAGATAAAGCCACAAGGCTGACTGCGGCAATTTTTGTCCCCCCGCAGCAAGCCGCTAAGGCCTTCCATGACAACTTTCATGTTACTTCTGAGACCCTACGCAAGCGCTTCTCTCTTACTAGGAAAGAGGCACGTGATATCGTTACTCAATGTCACAATTGTTGTCAGTTTCTCCCTGTCCATCATACTGGAGTAAATCCAAGAGGGATTTTACCATTACAAGTATGGCAGATGGATGTCACTCATGTTTCTTTCTTTGGGAAACTCCTGTACTTGCATGTATCAATAGACACCTGCTCCAGTGTTCTCCATGCCACACCACTCACTGGAGAAAAGACCTCCCACGTACTTCAACACTGTCTTGAGGCATGGAGTGCCTGGGGCAAGCCTAAATACTTAAAAACTGACAATGGACCTGCTTATATTTCTCAGAAATTTAAACAATTTTGTGCACAAATGCAAGTTACATGTATTACGGGCTTGCCATATAACCCTCAAGGGCACGGCATCATTGAGCGTGCACATTGCATGCTCACATCATACTTAATTAAACAAAGAGGGGGTATAATAAAGGATTTGCCCCCCGTGCCACGAGTTGCCATAGCAGTGGCACTCTTCACCATAAATTTTTTAAACTCAGATGAGCATGATCAGACCGCAGCAGAGTGACATTGCTTAGACCCATATCGACCTAAAGAATTGGTGAAATGGAAAGATGTGTTAACCAATGAATGAAAGGCCCGGATCCTATTTTAGTAAGATCCAGGGGAGCTGTTTGTGTTTTCCCACAGAATGAAGAAAATACTTTCTGGGTCCCTGAAAGACTTACCAGGACAGTCCTGGAGCAGAAGGATGCAGCAGACCAGACACATGAAAGGGGGGAGCAAGCTGCTCCTCCTGATGTTACTGATGATGATCAAGACCCCAGCTGTCCAGGGGGAACCACGTTGGGGAATCACGTCAACGTTCCCACTTCCGATGCTGGTGATGTATAATGCATAGGTTTTTCCCTGATCCTTTGCCACCAATAAAGAGCTGGGCTTAGCTTTTCTGCCTGAGGATGAACAGAGCTTTGTGAAAATAGGACTATTTCCCTTAAGGGAAGTCTCTGTTTCTCAGTAGCTGACCAAGGCCTATGTGTCAATAACAATTGGACATATTATGGCAGATGGCCCAACTAGGCTGTGAGCAGAAGCTCCCTGGCCTATGTGTTACAATATGAGAATTTCACCAAAGCAGCTAATCTTTCTAAAAGCCTTTCCCAGTTTATGTTGCAGAATTGGACCTTTGAATTTGAGCAGACGCTGCATGAATTGAGAGCCACTATCGATCTGTCACTGACGGAGGGACTGTCGTCATGGGTCACCTCAGCTGTTTCCTACTTCAAAGAATGGGTGGGGATGGGAATGTTTGGCACAGCCGTTTGCTGCGGATTGGTGTTGCTTCTCTGGCTGGTCTGTAGGCTCAGGGCTCAAACTTAAGATCGCCCAAGTGCTTGTAGCCTTGGAACAAGGGGCTTCCACGGACATTTGGTTAACAATGTTTAAGCAATAGGCCACCGGCCAGACAGCTCTTGCACACCCGGAGCCTAGGCTCATTGCACAGGGTAGAGTGTCTGGCTTGAGCAGCCCATGAGGGATGTCGAGCAAAGCATCGCACAGAGAGTTGCCTAATATGCAGGCTTCTCTGGGAGGCATGTTGTCCTGCATAAGGGTTGCCTGCCCCAGTTTCCCTTTCCCAGAAAAACGGAGGAGGACAGGTCGAGAGCGCTTCGGGTGAAGCTAACAACCTAGTGGCGACTCTCGTACACAGTCTTATTGTATGATTTGGGAGGTACAACCTCTGCCTCTATCCCTCAATGTATGTGTGACCTACATGCTTGTAAAAATATGAAGCCTTATCATTAATTAACAAAAAAAGGGGATATGTTAGGAGCCGTTACAAGCTGGTGCACATGCACACTAGGTAACTTTGTAACTTTCCAGCCCTTGGTCTCCGCCCCTCCCGTGACATTATATGGTCCGATCAGCTGACGTCATATGGTCCGACGAGCTTCAGCCAGTCAGAGAGTAACAGTCTGAGGCGGCGGTTGCCAGCCTATATATGGGAGGGTTTTGGGTGTTCGGGGTCTCCACCCTGTAAGCTTACGCTCTCTCTCTCAAGATGCAGTAAAGCTTTACTGCAGAAGGATCCTGAGGAGTGTCCCTGCGTCGTTTTTGCTGGCAAGACAGTTAGCGCGGGACAATTTGTTTTAGTTCTCCCTGCTAATAAATTGTACCCAAGTAAATAAATATACAATCATCTGACTAAGAATTACCTGCCAGATTTCTCTAATATATACATTTTTACTTTCAAGGATAACTTCTCTTTACCATCTGGCTAATATTCCTGTTTCATATTTACAATTACCTGCATTTTTCATCCCGTAGTTTAACACATTACATTTTACTACTTTATCACCTGACTGATATTTTAGTCTCACATCTTCTTTGTGAAATTTTCTCTTGCTTTAAGGGTTAAATAACTCGCTTTACCTATTTTGTCAGCTGCTGGCTGATAATTTCGTCTTACATATGTTTTGTGTACATTTCTGCTTTAAGGGTTAAATAACCCAATTTATCTTTTTTCATCAGCTGCTGGCTGACGTCTTCCTATTTTATATTACATATATCTGTTTCCTTTTTCTGCAAATATATACAGTTTTATTCCTGACTTAATGCTGTTCCCTCACCACATTAGGCCACTTCTTTTTCATGTGCATGCTTCTTCGCCAACCGTTTCTCTCGAAAAGACTGTCTCTTCGAATTTTCCAAACCTCTGCGTTGTCTGTATCTTCGTGGTGTCCATGGCTTCTTCCCCCATGCTAAGGCCCCATCTTCAGGCGCCATTTTGTCGTGACCCAGCTTGTCTCAGCTTTAACCCACGACAGCCATGAGGTTCTACCTGAGTGGGGATGTGTGTACCTGGAAGCTCCTAGCAACCCAGAGATGATAAAGACAAACACAGGCATCTTGTCATCTTCAGAGAGCTCTCAGTTCCATGTTGTAGAATTAGAGTCATTTCTTTATTAGCCATCTTTTCTAGTGTTCCTTAACCGTCCTGCCATGATCACGAGGGGACCATCACTCTTTGTACTCCTCTCTCCTCTGGACACTCGCACCCTAACTCCTAACCTCCTGTCCTCTCAAGTTACTCACACACCTCTGGTCCCTCTGCCCTGGTGAGGAGCTTAGGCGCATAGAGATACAAATTAGGAGGCATATTACTCTGAGACCATGGTAAACAATAGTAGCCCTACTGGCATTAACAATAAAATGGTGAGCTTTCCAGTGCTCCATGTTTACAGAAGCTAGAGGCTGGGCCCTAAAATATTCCATAAGAGAATTATTCAGTCCCCCACATACCAGCAGCTCTGGACTTTCTCAGGACTATTATCTACCGTATCTGATCCTTTTCTATCTCTGTATGTGTCTCCCTTGCTGTGTGTGGTTATCTCTGTTTGTTAGAGTATAGAAGAGCATGCTAAAGCACACTTAAATGGCAAAATTAAGGTGTTTTTCTTGTCCTGTAAGTACCCTTCTTTTTCAAACATGTGAATGCTTTCAGCTAAGTTACTTGTATCAGAAGAAGGCAGGTGACATATCTCCAATTTAGGTTTTTGGCACACCCAATGTTTTCCTCTAAGTTCCAGGGAACTAAATGGGACCCATGCAAAAAGGTCCAAAGATTCATTCCAGATAGACAGTATCCAATCCCACAATGATCCCAGATTCTTCTCTTCCCCCTCTGGTACCTTTCCCTGGGAAAACACTCCTTCATTTGAACATGCAACCCTGTCACCAGGACTTGAGAAATATATTGTCCTCTAAACTTACCCTCATCTCCTACACTGATGACATCTGTAAAGGATTAGGCTGCCCAAACAGTGCCAAACATTCTGGAAATATGTTAAGCAATCAGTTATTCCAGGATTTGTTAGTACCCCAATATTCTCAGGGCCTCAAAGCTGGTCAAAGCCATTTCATCAAAAAGAAGCAGTCTTGAGGACTCGAAATCGTTGTTCCCAATATTGCCAAGTTTGAGACACCAAATTTTCATAATAAATGAATGTGGGAATGAAGATCTTGGCATCTGTCCTGCCCATGAGACCTGGAAGGGTATACTCCCTCAGCAGGTACTCTGTTCAGTACAAGGTTCCATGGTTAATAAGTCTGCAGGCAGGGTTATAGGACTTCTATAAGAAACAGAACCCTACCCACAACTAATGTATCATTCTCTCTGTCACCTTCCAATTCCTCTCTGCTATCTTCTCTTTGGTATGTTCCTCTGACCCTCTTCATCTCTTCTCCTGTGTCCCCTATCACCCTATCCAACCATGTGAGACAATCTAAAGTTCCTGGACATTCTAAGATTCCTGTTCCATTGCTCAGGATTCCATTTCCATAGTGAGCTTTCCCCTTCCACGTAAACAAATGACCAACTATGGAACTGGGAAAGCAATGGAGGAGATCTCTCTATGAACTCTCTCCATACCCAGGCTCGGTTGAGCAGGACATCTCAGAGATATTACCTGGAGATGAACAAATGCTGAAAAACCCCATGAGGACAGTGAGTTGCCCAAGGATGTGGTCCACCTCCACATTCCCAGATTCCCCTGTGGTTTTCAGATTTATGATTTTGGGAGTTTCTATCCTCCAATAGTCAGACCCCTGTGTTGTCTCAATGGTTCTGGCCTTTTTGTTCCACAATTGTCGATGAGTTAAGGCTGTCTCTGTCTTCTGAAATGTTCGCTACCATCCTCCTTCAGAAACCCGCATTGGAAGTGCATCTTATTTATAAGGGAATCTAGTTACTACTGTTACCATGGAAAAACTGTTGAATGTCATTTTATGGAGCAATATCAAATACCCTAAGAAGTACATAAATGGACTAAGAGAAAGAAAGGAAGCACATTACTATGAAAAAAGGTGAGTTTTCCATGGTTAGCTTCTTCAGGAAGGTTTAAATTCCATTTCTTAGATTAGATTGAAAGATCATGTGACTGCATCTACTTGGTGCTAGAGAAGATATCAGCAACTCGATTGAGTTCATTAGGCAGTGACAGCTTATCCAGTCTCTGGATGTATAATGCACTTATCCAAGCCTACATTGATTCTTGGAATGACTGTATGTCCCTCTGTCATTTCATCCTCTAACTCTCTCTCTAGCACTCACTGTCTCTGTCTCTGTGTATTTCTGTCTCTCACTGTCTGTGTCTCTCTGTATATGTCTCTACACCCTGGGTGGGGGTCAATAATTCTAACTGCTTTGCAATGTGTTTGCCTGCTACCCTAGGCCAAAGACTCTGTCTCTCTCTTTGTCTAGACCTCTGTTTTTGCCTCTGCACGCTGGGTGAATCCCTGAAGCTGTACTTGTTCTAGACTGGTCTCCACCTAAACTGAACTTTTATCTGTCTGTTTGTATGTCTCTCTCTCTCTCTCTCTCTCTCTCTCTCTCTCTCTGTGTGTGTGTGTGTGTGTGTGTGTTTGTGTGTGTGTGTGTGTGTGTGTGTGTGTGTGTGTGTGTGTGTTTGTGTGTATCTGTCTCTGTGTCTGAGTACTGAAGAGCATGATAAACCTCTCTACAATGGCAAAATTAAGGTGCTTTATTATTGTCCAAAAGATACTCTTCCCATTTAAAAATGAGAATGCTTTCAGCCAAGACATTTCTATCATAAAGAGGCAGCTGATGTGTCTCCAACTTATGTTTTTGGCAAAACCAAAATATCTCTATAAGTTCCAAGGAGCCTCCTGGGACACATGCAAACAGGTCCAAAGATGCACTCGAGAAAAAAATTGTATTCAGCTTCTCTATGATCCTGGATTCCTTTGTTCATCATCTGGTATCTTTCTTTTGCGAATCACTCCATCATCTGTCCTATCACCACCCTGATACCAGACTTCAGAAACTCTTTTGTTTCTAAACTTAACTTTGTCTCCTACACTGCTGACATCTGTGGAGGTCTAGGAGACCCAAGTCAGTGCTACCTGTTCTAAGGAAGTAACAAATAGATAATCCAGGATGTGGTAGGACCACAACTTTCTCAGGTCCCCAATATTGTTCAATGCCCTATTCAGCAGTATGCAATCTAGATCACTCCATATCCTTATTCCCTAAACTGCCATTTCTTACACCCCAACAATCAGTATTCAGCAAAGCATCAATGAAAGGTGCAGGCACAGGCTGGCCTGTCCAAGTCACCTGGCATGATGTACACACTCAGGCAGTACTCTGTTTAGTCCAGGTTTCAGGGTTACTAAGTCTGCAGGTGGCTTTAAAAGATGCCATAAAAGACAGATCCTGACCCATTTATGCTCTCTAAGTCTCTGCCTACCTCTCTCTCTCTCTCTCTCTCTCTCTCTCCCTTTCCCTCTGACCTTCCAATCCCTATGTGCTAACTGCTCTTTGCTATTTATCTGACCATCTTCATCTCTTCTCTCTTCCCAACTCACCCTCTCCCACCCATTCTGAAATCCTTGCTTCATGGAATTTCATAGGTAGGTTTTCCATTGCTCAGTGTTCAGGATCCATTTCGTACTTTCCCCTTCAACATACACAAAACCCCAAAACTATTGCTGAGAAAGCCATGGAAGTCTCTCTCTGTGACCTCTCACCATGCCCATGCTTTGATGAGTGGTAATCTGCAGAGATCATTCTCTCAGACTGACCAAACTGTGAGACACCCCTTAAGGTTGGTGTTAATCCTAAGGATGAGGTCCAACACCACTTTTGCTGAATCATTTGTGTTTTCAGGATTATGCCTTCGGCAGTTTCTTCCCTCCAATAATAGATATTCTGTGTCGACTTGAATGTTCAGGTATTTTGTTCTACTGTCCCCATGAGTTTAGGGTGACTCTGAGTTCTGAGAATGGGAGTTTCTACACCCTGGGCGGGAGTCTATAATTTTTCCTGCATTGCAATGTGTTTGTCTGCTACCCCATGCCCAGTCTCTGTCTCTCTCTCTCTGTCTAATCCTCTGTTTTTGCCTCTGTACAGTGGGTGAAGACCTGAAGCTGTACTTGTTCTGGACTCCTCTCCACCTAACCTGAGCTTTTGCCTGTTGGTTTGTATATGTTCCTCTCTCTCAATCTCTCTCTCTCTCTCTCTCTCTCTCTCTCTCTCTCTCTCTCTGTGTGTGTGTGTGTGTGTGTGTGTGTGTGTGTGTGTGTGTGTTTGTGTGTGTGGTTGGATGTGCGTGTGTGTGTGTGTGTGTGTGTGTGTGTGTGTGTGTGTGTGTGTCTATCTGTCTCTTTGTCTGAGTACTGAAGAGCATGGTATACCTCTCTACAATGGCAAAATTAAGGTGCTTTTTTATTGTCCAGAAGATACCATTTTCATCCCAAATTGAGAATGCTTTCAGCCAAGTCACTTTTATCATAAAGAGGCAGCTGATGTGTCTCCAATTTATGGTTTTGGTAAACCCTAAATATCCCTGTACATTCCAAGGAGCGGCATGGGACCCATGCAAACAGGTCCATAGATGCACTCCAGAAAAAAATTCTATTCAGCCTCTCTATGATCCCTGATTGTGTTCTTCATCATCTGGCATCTCTCTTTCGCCAATCACACCATCCTCTGTCCTGTCACTGCTCTGATACCAGGACTTCAGAAACACTTTTGTTTCTAAATTTAACTTCATCTCCTACACTGCTGACATCTGCTGAGGTCTAGAAAACCCAGGTGAGTGCTACCTGGCCTGTCCAAGGAAGGAACAAACAGATACTCCTGAATGTGGTAATACAACAACATTCTCAGGTCCCCAAAGTAGGTCAATTTCTTTTTTTTTATTTCTTCCTCAACCCAGGAATGGTGCAATTGGGAGTTATTCATTTTCCACGCAAATGTAGGTTTTCTGCAATTCGTATTGCTGTTGAATTCTAGCTTTAATGCATGGTAGTCTGATAAGATACAGGGTTTTTTTTCAATACTTTTGTAACTGTGGAGGTTTGCTTTGCTGCCAACTATGTGGTCAATTTTTGAGAAGGTTCCATGTGGCGCTGAGAAGAAGGTATATTCTTTTGTGTTTGGATGGAATGTTCTATAGATATCTGTTAAACCCAGTTGGTCATAACTTCTGTCAGATCCTTTGTTTCTTTGTTAAGTTTCTGTCTAGTGGTTCTGTCCAATGGTGTAAGGGGGTGTTGAAGTCTCCTACTATAAGTGTGTGTGGTTTTATGTGTGGTATGAGCTTTAGTAATGTTTCTTTTACAAATGTAGGTGCTTTCGTATTAGGGGCATAGATGTTCAGGATTGAGACTTCATCTTGATGGATTTTTCCAGTGATGAGTATGAAATGCCCTTCTTTATCTCTTTTGATTGCTTTCAGTTTAAAGTCTAATTTGTTAGATATTAGGATTGCTACCCCAGTGTTTCTTGAGCCCATTTGATTGGAAAATTTTTTCGCATCCTTTTACAATGAGGTATCGCCTGTCTTTGAAGTTGAGGTGTGTTTCTTGTAAACAGCAGAAGGATGGATTCTGTCTTCGTATCCATTGTGTTAGCCTATATCTTTTTATGGGTAAGTTAAGACCATTGACATTTAGGGATATTGAAGTCCATTGTTCATTGGTTCTTCTTTGTTTTGGATTTATTGTTGCTGGTGTCATTGTGTGTGGATTTTTTCCTCCTGTTTCTTTTTGTGTTTGGTAAAATTAGATTAACTACTGCCAGTGTTTTTGTGAGTGTAGTTATGTTCATTGGGTTGGAGTTTTCCTTCCAGAGCCTTCTGTAGTGCTGGATTTGTGGATATGTATTGTTTAAATCTGTTTTTGTCATGGAATATCTTGTTTTCTCCAACTATAGTGATTGAAAGTTTTGCTGGGTACAGTATTCTGGGTTGACATCCATGCTCCCTTAGTGCTTGTATGGTATCTATCCAAGACCTTCTGGCTTTCAGAGTTTCCATTGAGAAATCGGGTTTGATTCTGATTGGTTTCCCTTTATATGTTACTTGTCCTTTTTCCTTTGCTGCTCTTAATATTTTCTCTTTTTTCTGTAGAGTTGATGTTTTGATTATTATGTGTCAGGCGGACTTCTTTTTGTGGTCCAGTCTGTTTGGTGTCCTGTAAGCTTCTTGTACTTTCATAGGCATATCCTTCTGTAGGTTGGGGAAGTTTTCTTCTATGATTTTGTTGAATATGTTTTCTGTACCTTTGAGCAGTGTTTCTTCACCTTCTTGTACACCTATTATTCTTAGTTTTGGCCTTTTTACGGTGTCCCAAATTCCCTGGATATTTTGTGTTAGGGTTTTGTTGGACTTGAGGTTCTTTTTGGTTGATGAATATTTATCCTCTAGCGAGTCTTCAGTAGCTGAGATTCTCTCTTCCATATCTTGAATCCTGTTGGATATACTTACATCTTTAGTTCCTGATCGTTTATCCAACCTTTCCATTTCCAACAGGGTATCATTCTGTGTTTTCTTTATTGTGTTTATTTCAGCTTTCATGCTTTGAACTATTTCAAGAGCTTCCTTCACTTGCTTGGATGCTTTTTCTTGGCTTTCTTTAGATTCTTTAAGAGACTTATTTCTTTCTTGAAGTTTTGTTTGTCTTTTCCTCAAATTCCTTTAATTTTTTGTTTGCTTTTTCTTCTATTTCTTTGAGGGGTTTTCTTGTTTCCTCTTTAAAGGTCTCTATCAACTTGCTGAGATAATTTTTGAGATCCATCTCATCTTCATGCTCTGTGTTGGCCTTTTCAGATCTTGCTGGAGTGGAGTCCCTAGATTCTGGGGGTGTCATATTGGTCTTTCTGTTGTTGAATGAAATCTTATTCTGTCTTCTCCCCATATCTTCTTTTAGTGGGTGCAGGTGGGGTCTCTCTATCTCCTCTTGTGACCCAGTGGTGTGTGGGGGCCAGGAATTCAATGTCCACAACTCTGGATGATCTTGACGCTCCTGGTAGTCTCCTTACTAGTTCCTAGTTCCTCGATCGTTCGGCGGAATGGAAGAGTGGGGTTGCTAGCAGATTCGGGGTTCAGGGAGCTCCTCCCTGCCTGGGCGTTTCTGGCCAAAGCCTGCAGGCACAGGCGGGGGTGGGGAGATGGTGGTGGTCGGGGTGTATGCTGTTCTTGCCTGGGGTCAGGAGTGGGCAGAAACTCACTCACCTAGTTCCAGGTCAGTGGGCAGCAGAATGGAAGAGTCGACACCAGTGATCTTTGGGCATGATCCAATTCGAATGCATTCTCTGACATGCCATGGCCAGGTGGCAGTTCGGTGTCCATCTGCCAGACCAAGGAATTCAGGGGCTATTTCTGCTTCCTTTTGTCCTCACTGCTTAGAGTCATCTGACACCAATGACCTGTGTGCAGAATCTGAGTTTGACAGCATTCTACGAAACGCGAAGGCCCACTGGCAGTTTTGTGTCCACCTGCCAGCCCAGGATCCTAGTTCAGCAACAGACTCTGAAATGCCAAGGCCTGGTGTCAGTTATGTGTCCATCTGCCAAAAGAATTCAGGGGCTGTTTCTGCTTCCATTTGTCCTCACTGCTTAGAGTCATCTCAAACCGGTGATCTATGCACTGGATCCGAGTTCGGCAATGAACTCCGACATGCAGAGCCTCAATGGCAGCTCTGTGGTTATCTGCCAGCCAGGATCTGAGTTTGCCAAAGGGTTCTGAAATGCCGAGGCACAGTGGCTGTTACTTGTACGTCTGCTGGCCCAGGTAGTCCAGGGTTTGTTTCTGCTTCCTTTTGTTGTCAAGCTTAGAGTCATATGACTCCAGTGATCTGTGCTCTGGATCCGAGTTCTGCGGGAGTTCCTACACGTCGAAGCCCAGTGGCACTTCTTCATCCAGCTGCCTGCACAGGGAGTCTAGGGACTGTTTCTGGTCCCATTCGTGGTCACTATTTAGCTTCATCTGACAACAGTGATCTGTGCTTTGTATCTGAGTTCCGGGGCAAGCTCCTACTTATCAAGAAGCCCATTGGCAGTTCTGTGTCCATATGGTGGCCAGGATCTGAGTTTGGTGGTGGTATATGACATGCCGATGCCCAATATGAGTCCATTGTACATCTTCAGGCCAATGGAGGTCAGGGGCAGTTTCTGGTTCCATTCATCACCATTACTTAGGGTCATCTAACAACAGTGAACTGTGCACCAGATCCAGGTTTGGCAGTGAGATCCTACACACCGAGGCCCAGTAGCAGTTCTGTGTTCATCTGCCAGCCCATGGAGGTCAGGGGCTGTTTCTGGTTCTCTTGCGACCGCCTCGACAAGCAAGGAAGACGCAACGCTGAGACTCTTCCTTAAGCAGTTTACTCAGGAAACTTAAAACAATATTCTGACCCCAGGGTAAGCCAGACCGCAGCTTAAAAGCACTCTTGCCAGCCAACCCCAGAACGCCACGTGGCTAAGGCAGATAGGCTCACATTTGCTGATGCAAGTTTGAATCTTAGACCAAGCCAAATAAGGAGTTGTTTATTCCAGAGAGCACTCACCCTCGGGATGGTGGAAGGCAGAAACCGGCACCATCTTTAAGGCACCATGCATCGCAGCTCCCCACAGTTCCCCCTTCTTTATTAAATCACAGAGCGGGTGAAGATAGAGGCCTGATCCCCGGTGTGCAAACATGGGATAATGTATTGGTGACACCCACAAACTCTACGCCTGCGGTTACCCAAAACCATCCCGTACCTATTTTCCCAGGGAAGGATCTTGGGTACAACCTTCATGCAATCGGGCTTGTCTTCCGAGGGCAGCCTAGCCACATACAAGCAAACCCTCGTGCAGTGCTTAGCCCCGCACCCTGCTCAAGAGAGCATTTTAGTTCTTAATAGTGGCCAACCAGGCCTGGGGAGACTGCCCTGCCTCTATGACAGTAAAGGCTTGAATAATCATAGCTGCATCATGCTTTTGGGTAGCCCTAATCCTACATATACACCACAGGCAGACCAGGGAGACCATAATCAAGAGGCTTGCTAACACTCCCATGCCCGCCCACTCTTTCAAATGATCCATGGCGGAGTTCAACCAGGAATTCAGGCCGCTCGCAAGGGATAGGTCTATTCGGGTGGAATTCACATGCACAATAGCCATCCTGAGTTCTCTCATGGTGTCTTCAAACTCGGATGACCAATTCTGTAATAGAAACCGAGATAATCTTTTAAACTTCGATTGGTGGTAAAAAGGCGTGGGAAAACCCCTGCATTATACATCCATACAAAGCCTGGCAAGGGACTCAACCAGATCCACAGTGAAGGATGCAGTAATGCCATAAGTCCTCACCGACTCAGCTAGGGCCTTGATAGTTTTAAAGTCTAAAGGCTCGTGATACCTCTTCCCCTGTGAGTCTAAGAATACCGGGCAAGCGAGGCCCAACTCTGAGCAAACTTCCCACCAGACCTGAGGGCAGTGTGAGGCTCCTTCACCACCACCTCCACCATCTCCTTCCGTCATATTGGAAGGAGGCAGAGTGGAAGGGGTCAAGCGCGAGGGAGCTTTTGAACTCGGCCTTCTCCCATTTCCCTTTTATCCTTTTTACTTTGGTTCTCTCTATCTGCTTTATCAGTGCTTGGAGTTCCTCTTCATCATCTGTGTCCCCCTCGGAACTGGAGGACTCTGTCTCCTCCAATTTCTTAAGACTCGGGTAGATTTTCTCACTGTTAGCTTTCTCGATTGACCCTCCTGAAGGGAGTCAAGAGCGTCCTGTCCCTGTTTAACTGCCTCATTGTATCTCTTGTCCTCCAGGCAGCCTCTCACTCATCTCCAGATAGAACTGACACCTGGCTTCAGTGTCCCCAGTTCCAAAGCAAAATCTAGGTCCATTCCCAATTTTTCCCATGAAGGGACTGTGAGCTGTCCAGTGTTTGCAAACCAGGGAGCTATTATGTCCACCTGCTCTAAAAAATTATCTAGGGTGCTTCGTTTTAGTTTTAAGCCCTTCAAGTGAAGCAACTCATTTAGGGCCACAAAAATTGGATGCGAGATCGATGCACCCATATTTAGTTATCTACAGAGAAAGGAAAACTTTATCACCGCTCTATTGGAAGTCCATAGATTTCCCGCCCTCTTCAAGGGCCCTTAATTTTATCCCTCTTACCTGGGACTTACTACTGCACTGCCCTGGCTGCAGAAGTTTCTGAGTCGCTTCAGAGGAGGAATTCCCCATCAGGGCCACCAATTGTTGCGACTGCCTCGACCAGCAAGGAAGACGCGACGCTGAGACTCTTTCTTAAGCAGTTTACTCAGGAAACTTAAAACAATCTTCTTACCCCAGGGAAAGCCAGCCCACAGCTTAAAAGCACTCTTGCCAGCCAACCCCAGAATGCCACGTGGCTAAGGCAGATAGGCTCACATTTGCTGATGCAAGTTTGAATCTTAGACCAAGCCAAATAAGGAGTTGTTTATTCCAGAGAGTGCTCACCCTCAGGATGGGGGAAGGCAGAAACCAGTGGCATCTTTAAGGTGCGGCGCATCGCAGCTCTCCAGTTTCCATTCGCCGTTAATGCTCAGAGTCATCTGACACCAGTGATCTTTGCTCCTTATCAGAGTTCAGCTGCGGGCTCAGTTATGCTGATGCCCAATGGCAGTTGTGAATCCAAAACGTGACTCAGGATCCGAGTCCATAGGCAGCCTCCATATTCCAAGGACCACTGACAGTTCTTGGTCCATCTGCAGGCCCCACGAGGTCAGGGGCTGTTTCTGTTTCCATTCACCATCATTGCTTAGAGTCATCTAACACTAATGATCTGTGTACTGGATCCAGTTTTGGCAGCAACACCAACACCCATTGGCAGTTCTTTTTTTCGTCCGCTGGCCCAGGTAGGCCAGGTAATGTTTCTAGTTCCATTCATCGTCATTGCTCAGAGTCATCTGACACCAGTAATCTTTGCTCCTGATGCATGTTCAGTGGGGGCCTTTATCACGCCAAGTCCTAGTCGCATTTCTGCATCCATAAGATGGCCCATGATCCGAGTTTGGCGATTGTATACAACACATCGAGGCCCAGGGCCAGTTCTTTGTCCAACCAGTTCCATTAGTCGTCACTGCTTACAGTCATCTGCCACCATCGATCTTTGCTCCTGATATGAGTTCGATGGAGGCCTTGGACACGCCAAGGCCCGATGGCAGTTCTGTGTCCATCTGCCAGCCCAGGTAAGCTAGGTTCTCTTTCCAGGTCCATTTGTCATCACTGCTTGCAATCTTATGACACAATTGATCTTTGCTCCTCCTGATTCAAGTTTGGCTGTGGGCTTGGAAACGCCAAGGCCCAGTGGCAGGTCTGTGTTTATCTGCCAGCACAGGATCTGAGTTCGGCAATGGGTTCTAAAATACCGAAGCACAGTGGCAGTTCTGTGTCCATCCGCTGGCTCAGGTGGGCCAGGGGATGTTTCTGGTTACATTCATCGTCACTGCTTAGAGTCATCTGACACCAATGATCTGTGCATCTGATCTGAGTTTGATGGCATTCTTGACAGGCCAAGGCTGAGTGGAAGTTCTGTGTCCATCTGCCAGCACATGATCTGAGTTCATCAACAGGCTATGATACGCCAAGGCCAATTGACAGTTCTGTTTCCATCTGCCGGACCCGGGAGCCCATGGGCTGTTTCTGCTTCCTGTTGTTGTCACTGGTTAGATTTGTCTTACACCAATGTTATGTGCACCAGATCCAAGTTTGATAGTGTGATCCTACCCAGCAAGGGCCTGTGGCAATTCTGTGTCCTTCTCTGGCCCAGGTGGCCAGGTGATGTTTCTGGTTCCATTAGTCATCACTGCTTAGAATCATCTGACCCCAGGGATCTGTGTGCCAAGTTCTTGATGGCTCCCTCACGCCGAGTCCCAGTGGCAGTTCTGGATCCATCTGCAGGCCCATGGAGGTCAGGGGATGTTTCTGTTTCCATTCATTGTCATTGCTTAGAGTCATCTAACTCCAATGATCTGTGCACTGGATCCAGTTTTGGCAGTGAGATCCTACACACCAATGCCCAGTGGCAGTTCTTTGTCCATCCGCTGGCCCAGGTAGGCCAGGGGATGTTTCTGGTTACATTCATCGTCACTGGTTAGAGTCATTTGACACCAATGATGTGTGCTCCTGATCTGAGTTCGAAAGCATTCTCGGACATGCCAAGGCCCAGTGGAAGTTCTGTGTCCATCTCTCAGCCCACGATCCGAATTTAGCAACAGGCTATGAAACACCAAAGCCCATTGGCATTTCTGAGTCCATCTGCCGTGCCTGGGAGTTCAGAGGCTGTTTCTGCTTACCATTATCGTCAATGGTTAGAGTCATCTTACACCAATGATATGTGCACTGGATCCAGGTTTTGTAGTGAGATCCTACACAGCAAGGTCCAGTGGCAGTTCTGTGTCCTTTGCTGGTCCAGGTGGCCAGGCCATGTTTCTGGTTCCATTCATCATCACTGCTTAGAGTCATCTGAGCCCAGTAATGTGTGTGCCAGATCCAAGTTCTGCAATGACTCCCTCACGCTGAGTCCCAGTGGCCGTTCTGTGTCTTCTGCTGGCCCAGGTAAGCCAGGTTTTGTTTCCAGTGTCCATTCATCGTCAATGCTTAGAGTCATCTGACACCAATGATCTGTGTGTATGATCCGAGTTCGACGGCATTCTAGGACACGCCAAGGCCCAGTGTCAGTTCTGTGTTCATCTGCCAACCCAGGAACTAAGTTCAGCAACAGGCTCTGAAATGCCAAGGCCTGGTTGCAGTTCTGTGTCCATCTGCTGGACCAGGGAGTTCAGGGGCTGTTTCTGCTTTCAATTGTCCTCACTGCTTAGAGTCATCTGACATCAGTGATGTGTGCTCTGGATCCAAGTTCGGGGGTGACCGCCTACAAGTCGAAGCTCAGTGGCAGTTCTGTATCCTTCTGCCTGCACATGGAGACCAGGGGCTGTTTCTGGTCCCATTCATCGTCACTATTTAGACTAATCTGACAGCACTGATCTGTGCTATTGATCAGAGTTCTGGTGCGAGCTCCTACATGTCAATAGGCCCAGTGGCAGTTCTCCGTCCATATGATGGCTCAGGATGCGAGTTTGGCGGTGGTATATGACACGCCGAGGCCCAGTGGGAGTCCAGTGTCCATCTGCAGGCCAATGGAGTTCAGGGGCTGTTTTTGGTTCCATTCATCATCATTGCTTAGAGTCATCTAACACCAGTGATCTGTGCACCAGATCCACATTTGGCAGCGAGATCCTTCTTTGTTCATTTGCCAGCCCATGGAGGTCAGGGGATGTTTCTGGTTCCATTCCCCGTCACTTATTAGAGTCATCTGACACCAGTGATCTTTGCTCCTTATCCCAGTTCAGCTGCAGGGTCAGATATGCCAATGCCCAGTGGCAGTTCTGAATCCATATGGTGGCCCAGGATCCGAGTTCGTCAGCCGTCTCCAAAACACCAAGGCCAAGTGGCAGTTCTGTGTCAATGTGCAGACCCATGTAGGTCAGGGTCTGTTTCTGTTTCCATTCATCCTCATTGCTTAGAGTCATCTAACACCAATGATTTGTGCACTGAATCCAGTTTTGGCAACAAGATCCTACACACCAATGCTCAGAGGCAGTTCTTTATTCATCCACTGGCCCAGGTAGGCCAGGTGATGTTTCTGGTTCCATTTGTAGTCACTGCTAAGAGTCATCTGACACCAGTGATATTTACTCTTGATGCAATTCGGTGGAGGCCTTGGACACCCTGAGGCCCAGTGTCATTTCTGCACCCATATGATGGCCCAGGTTCTGAATTTGGTGGTGGTTTACAACACACCAAGGTCCAGTGGCAGTTCTGTGTTCATCTGCCATCCTTTGGAGGTCAGGCGCTATTTCTGGTTCCATTCACCATCACTGATGAGAGTCATCTGCCACCGTTGATCTTTGCTCCTGATATGAGTTTGGTGGAGGCCTTGGACACTTTGAGGCTACAGAACGCCAAAGATCATTGGAATTTCTGTGTCCATCTGCTGGACCCGGGACTCAAGGGGCTGTTTCTGCTTCCCATTGTCGTCAATGGTTAGAGTCTTCTGACACCAGTTATATGTGCATCAGTTCCAAGTTTGGCAGAGATATCCTACACACCAAGACCCACTGGCCATTATGTGCCCTTCACTGGCCCAGGTGGCCAGGCAATGTTTCTGGTTCCATTCATTGTCACTGCTTAGAGTCATCTGACACCAGTGATCTGGCTGCATGATCCGAGTGTGATGAACGAATACTGAAACACCACAGGAGGACAGTGTGTTTCCCAAGGATGAGGTCCACCAACAACTTCGCTGAATCACATGTGAGTTTCAGAATTACGACTTGGGCAGTATCTTCCCTCTATTGTTCCGAACCCTTTATTGTCTCAGTGGTTCAGGAATTTTTTGTTCCACCATTGTCTATGAGTTATGGCTCACTCCATCTTCTGAGATGTTGGGTACCAAGCCTCCTTCAGCCACCCCCATAGAAGTGCATCTTATGTTTAAGGGAATCTAGCTGATAATGTTACCATGGAAAACTTTCAAAACCATTTTGTGGAGCAATATCAAATACCCTAAGAAGTACATAAATGGACTAAGAGAATGAAAGGGATCACATTACTCTGAAAAAGGTGATTTTTCCATGGTTAGGTTCTTCAGGAAGGTTTTCATTCCATTTCGTAGATTAGACTGAAAGATCATGTGAGGGTATCTACTTGGGTGCAAGAGATGATGTCAGCAGCAGGACTGAGTTCATTAGGCAGAGACAGCTTCTTCCATGAGTATGGTGGTAGCAAGCCTCTGGATGTATAATGCACTTATCCAAGCCTACATTAAGCCATGGACTGTCTGTCTATCTGTCTGTCATTTCATTCTCTAACTCTCTCTTTACACTTGCTGTTTCTGTCTCTGTGTCTTTCTCTATGTCCCTCACTGTTGGTATCAACCTGTAGAAGTCTCTACATCTTTGCAATGTTTTTGCCTTCTACCCTAATCCAAAGACTCTGTCTCACTCTCTGTCTGGTCCTCTGATTTTGCTTCAGCACCCTGGGTGAATACCTGAAGATGTACTTGTTCTGGACTGGTCTACACCTAAACTGAGCTTTTTATCTGTCTGTTTGTATGTGTTCCTCTCTCTCTATCTGTCTCTCTCTATCTATCTAACTCTCTCAGTGTGTATGTGTTTTTGTGTGTGTTTGTCTGTCTGTCTCTCTGCCTGAGTACTGAAGAGCTTGCTAAACTTCTCTACAATGGAAAAATGAAGGTCCAGGGTGCTGAATGGGACCCATGAAAACAGGTCCAAAGACGCACTCCAGAAAAATAGCATTCAGCCTTTCTATGATCCCATATTCCTTTCTCCATGATCTGGGATCTCTCTTTCACAAATCACCCCATCATCTGTCCTATCACTGCTCTGATACAAGGACTTCAGAAACACTTTTGTTTCTAAACGTATCTTCATCTCCTACACTGCTGATATTTGTTGATTTCTAGGAACCCCAAGTGAGTGCTACCTGGCCTGTCCAAGAAAGGAACAAATAGATATTCCAGGATTTGGTGCTACCACAACATTCTCAGGTCCCCAATATTTGTAAATGCTCTACTTCATTAGGATGCAATCTTGAGAACTTGATATCCATATTACCTAAATTGCCATTTCTAAAACCCCAAAATTCAGTATTCAGGGAAATTACGAATGAAGTTTGCAGGCATCAGGCTCGCTTGTCCATGGCACCTGCCATGATGTACTCACTCAGGCAGTCCTTTGTCAATCCAGTCTTCCATGGTTACTAAGTCTTCAAGCAACTTTAAAGGACCCTGTTAAAGACAGATCCCGGCCCATTTAGGCACTATTATTCTCTCTCTCTCTCTCTCTCTCTCTCTCTCTCTCTCTCTCTCTCTGTCTCTACAAGTCTCTCAGAGACTCTCTGTCCTTCTGTCTTTGCCACTGCAACCTGGATGAATGACAGCAGCTCTGGACTTGCTCAGGACTGTTCTCTACCAAATCTGTTCATTTGTCTGTCTGTTTGCATGTGTCTCCCTTGCTGTGTGTGTTTCTGTCTCTGTCAGAGTATTGAAGAGCATGCTAAACCACTCTAAAATGGCAAAATTAAGGTGCCTTTTATTGTCCTGTAGATACCCTTCTTTTTAAACATGTGAATGCTTTCAGTCAAGTTGCTTGTATCAAAAAAGGCAGCTGATGTGGCTCCAATTTATGTTTTTGGCAAACCCAAAGTTTTCATATAAGTACAAGTGAGATGAATGGGACCCATGCAAAAAGGTCCAAAGTTTCAATCCAGATAAATAGTATTCATCCTCTCAATGTTCCCACATTCCTTTCTTCCTCGACTTGTACTTCCCTGGTGAAACTCTCCCTCATCTGTCCATGCAACCCTCTGTCAACAGGACATAAGAAATATTTTGTTTTTTAAACTTAACCTCATCTCCTACACTGCTGACATCCCAAGAACTTGCCAAACATTTTGGAAATTCTTGGAGGAACAAGGGACTCCAGATATGGTAGTACCCCACTATTCTCAGGGTCCCCATATTTGGTCAGTGCACTTTCTTCAAAAAGAAACAGTCTTGAGAACTCGACATCGTTATTCCCAATGTTGCCAAGTTTAAGACCCCAAATTTCCATGATAAATGAAGGTGGGAATGATTGTCTTGGCATCTGCATTGCCCCCGAACCCAGAAGGGTGCACCCACTCAGGCAGTATTCTGTTCTGTCCAGGTTTCCGTGGGTACTAAGTCAGTAGGCAGGGTTACAGGCCCCTTTAAAAGACAGATCCCTACTCTCAACTAATGTATTATTCTATCTGTCACCTTCCAAGTACATCTGCTATCTTCTCTCTGGTATCTTCCTCTCAACCTCTTCATCTCTTCTCCTGTCTCCCCTACTCACGCTCTCCAACAATGTCAGAAAAAATAAAGTTCATGGACATTCTAAGATTCCTGTTCCATTGCTCAGGGTTCCGTCTCCATAATGAGCTTTCCCCTTCCCCTAAACAAATGACCAACTCTTGAGGTGGGAAAGCCATGGAAGCTCTCTCTGTGTGATCTCTCTCCATAACCCGGCTTGGTTGAGCCAGACAACCCAGAGATGTTTTTTCGGGGACTGAACAAACAGTGAAAAACCCCATGAGGTCAGTGTGTTTCACAAGGAAGAGATCCATCACCACATTGCTAAATCAAATGTGGGTTTCAGATTTAGAATTTTAGGAGATTTTTCCCTCCACTGTTCAGACCACTGCATCTTATCAACGATTCGGGCATTTTTTCATTCCACAATTGGCAATGAGTTAAGACTGATTCCATCTTCTGAGATGTTGGGTACAGAGCCTCCTTCAGCCTCTTCCTTTGGAATTGCATATTATGTTCAAGAGAATCTAGCTGCTACTGTTATCATGGAAAAACTGTTCAATGCCATTTTGTGGAGCAATATCAAATAACCTAAGAAGTACATTAATCGAATAAGAGAAAGAAAGGAATCACATTACTTTAGAAAAGGTGAGTTTTCCATGGTTAGCTTCTTTATGAAGGTTTAAAATTCATTTCTTAGATTCGATTGAAAGATCATGTGACTGCAGCTACTTTGGTGCAAGAGATGATGTAAGCAGCAGGACTGAGTTCATTAGGCAGAGACAGCTTCCTCCATGACTGGTTTGTAGCCAGCCTCTGGATGTATAAAGCACTTATTCTAGCCTACATTAAGCCTTGGACTGTCTGTGTGTCTGTCTGTCATTTCATTATCTAACTCTCTCTCTAGCATTCACTGTCTCTGTCTCTGTCTCTGTCTCTGTGTCTCTCTGTGTATGTCTATACATCTTGGGTGGGATTCTATAATACTAACTGCTTTGCAATGTGTTTTCCTGCTTCCCTAATCCAAAGTCTCTGTCTCTCTCTCTGTCTAGTCCTCTGTTTTTGCCTCTGCACCCTGGGTGAATCCCTGAAGCTATACTTGCTCTGGACTGGTCTCCACCTAAACTGAGCTTTTATCTGTCCATTTGTATGTTTCTCTTTTGCTATCTCTCTCTCTCTCTCTCTTTCTCTCTCTCTCTCTCTCTCTCTCTCTCTGTGTGTGTGTGTGTGTGTGTGTGTGTGTGTGTGTGTGTGTGTGCATGTGTGTGTTTGGGGGGGTCTATCTGTCTCTCTATCCGAGTACTGAAGAGGATGCTAAACCTTTCTACAATGGCAAAATTAAGGTGCTTTCTTATTGTCCAAAAGATACCATTCCCAGGCCAAAATGAGAATGCTTTCAGGCAATTTCCTTCTGGAAGCAGCTGATGTGTCCCCAGTGTATGTGTTTCGTAAACCCACAATATCCATGTAAGTTCCAGGGAGCTGATTGGGACCCATGGAAATGGGTCCAAAGGTAAACTGCAGACAAGTAGTATTCATAGTATTCATCCTCTCTGTGATTCCAGATTCCTTACTTCATCATCTGGGATCTCTATCTCAAGAACCACTCCATCATCTGTCCATTCACCATTCTGATACAGGACTTCAGAAACACTTTTGTTTCTAAACTTAACTTATTCTTCTACATGCTGACATCTGTTGATTTCTGGGAGACCCGAGTGAGTGCTGCCTCACCTTTCCAAGGAAGGAACAAACAGATAATCCAGGATGTGGTAGTACTACAACATTCACAGGTCCCCAATGATGGTCAATGCCCTACTTCAGTAGGATTCAATCTAATGAACTCGATATCATTATACCCTGTATTGCCATTTTTAACATCCCAACATTCAATATTTAGCGAAAGTAGGAATGAAAGGTGCAAGCATCAGGCTGGCCTACCCAGGGCACCTGGCATGTTTCACTCACTCAGGCAGTACTCTGTTCAGTCCCCCTTTCAGGGTTACCAAGTCTGCAGGCAGCATTAAAGGACCCCCATTAAAAGACAGATCCTGACCCACTTATGCTCTCCTATTCTCTCTCCCTCTCCCCTTCCACTTCCTATCTGCTATCTGCTCTTTGCTATTTTTCTGACCCTCTTCGTCTCTTCTCCTGTTTCCCCAACACAACCTCTCCCACCCTGTCTGCCATCCTCGGTTCATGGATTTTCTAAGATAGCTGTTGATTGCTCAGTGTCAATTTCCATGTCCTTCTTTCCCCTTCTAATTAAACAAAGAGCAACTCTATTGCTGAGAAAGCCAGGGAGGTTCTATCTTTGTGACCTCTCTTGCTGCCCCTGTTTGGACTTGTGGGAATTCACAAAGATCATTTTTTTCGGTCTGACCAAACAGTGAGACACCCCTTCAGGTGTCTGTGTATCCCAAGGATGAGGTCAACCAAGACATTCGCTGAATCATGTGTGTTTTCAACATTACGCCTTTGGCAGTAAATTCCCTCCAATTTTTGGTATTCTGTGTCGACTTGAATGTTCAGGCATTTTGTTCTGCCCTTGCCCATGAGTTCAAGCTGACACTGAGTTCTGAGATTGGGAGTACCTGCCTTCTTTCTCCTGGCCAAGGAGAAATACATCTTATGATTAAGGCATTCTTCCAGTTACAGTTACCTTGGAAAAACTGTTCTAATGCCTTTAAAGAGTAAGGTCATATTGCCCAGGTTGTGCATTAATGGACTAAGAAAATGAAAAGACACCCAATACTGAAAGAAATTTGAGTTTTGCATGGTAGCTTCTTCCAGGAACGTTTAAATTCCATATCTTAGATTAGATTGAAGGATCATTGGACTACAGGTACTTGGAAGCACCAAATGATGTCAGAAGCAAGACAGAGTTCATGAGGAAGAGACAGCATCATTCTTGTGTATGAGAGGACCCACCCTTGGCCCTGGCATTCAAATATTGCAGACTACATTAATCCATGGTTTGTCTGTGTGTCTCTCTGTATGTCTGAATTTTCATCTCTAATTCTCTATCCCTCACTGACACTGTCTTTCTGTGTATGTTCCTACACCCTGGTGGGCCTCCCTCTATAATTCTACCTGAATTGCAATGGAACTGCCAGCTAAATGAGCCTTCGTCTCTCTCTCTCCCTCTCTCCCTCTCTCCCTCTCCCTCTCCCTCTCTCTCTCCCTCTCTCTCTCTGTGTGTGTCTCTGTTTCTTTCTCTGTCTCTGTCTGTCTCTGTCTGTCTCTGTCTGTCTCTGTCTGTCTTTCTGTCTGTCTGTCTGTCTGTCTCTCTCCTTCTGCCTTTGCCTCTTCAACATGGATGAATACTAGCAGCTTTGGACTTGCACAGGACTGTTCTCTATCAAATATGATCCTTTTGTCTGTGTGTCTGTATGTGTCTAGCTTGCTGTGTGTTCTCCTGTCTCTCTGTCAGAGTATTGAAGAGCATGGTAAACCACTCTAAAATGCCAAAATCGAGGTTCTTATTTATTGTTCTATAGATACCCTTCTTTTTCAAATATGGGAATGCTTTCAGCCAAGTTGCTTGTATCAAAAAAAAAAAAAAAACGGCACTTGATGTGTCTCCGATTTATGTTTTTGGTAAACCCAAAATATTCCTGTGACTTCCAGGGAGCTGTATGTGACCCATGGAAAGCGTTCCAAAAATGATGCACTCCTGATAATTAGTGTTCAGCCTCTCAATGATCCCAGAGTCCTTTCCTGCTCATCTGGGATCTTTCTCTGGGAGATCCGGCCTATGACACCTGGAAGCTTACCCTCACTAAGCCCCTACTCTGTTCAGTCAAGGATACTTTGGGTACTAAGTCTGCAGGCACGGCATTGGACGCCTTTAAAAGACAGATCCCTACACACACCTGATGTCTTATTTTCTCCATCAACTTCCAATTCCAATCAGCTATCTGGTAACTGCTATCGGGTATCTTCCCCTGACCTTCTTCATATCTTCTCTTGTCTCCCCTACTCACTCTCTCTACCCATGACAGACAATCCAAGGTTCTTGGGTATTCTAAGATTCGTGTTCCATTGCTCAGTATTCTGTCTCCATAGCAAGCTTTCCCCTTCCATTAAAAAAATGAATAACTCTGGAGTAGTGAAAACCATGGAGGCTCACTCTCTGTGTACCCTCTCCATATCCAGGCTTGGTTGAGTAGCACATCGCAGACACCTTTTTTTGGGATTGACCAAATGGTGAAACACCCCATCAGATCGGTGTGTTTCCCAAGGATGAAGCCCACCACCACATTTGCTGAATCACCACTGGGTTTCAGATTTATGCCTTTGGGGATTTCTGCCCTCTACTCTTTTGACCCCCGTGTCGTAAAATCTCTTTGGGCATTTTCTGTTCAACATTTGTCGATGAGTCAAGGCTGACTACATCATTTGAGATTTGGGTACCAAGCATCCTTCAGCCACCTCCATTGGAATTACATCTTATATTTATGGGAATATAGAGGTTATTGTTATCGTGGAAAAACCGTTCAGTGCCTTTTTGTGGAGTATTGTCAAACTCCCTAATGCACTAAGAAAATGAAAGATATAATATTACTTTAAAAAAAGATAAGTTTTCCATCATTAGCTTCTTCCAGGAAGGTTAAATTTCCATTTCTTAGATTAGATTGAAGGAACATTAGACTGCAGGTACTTGGGTGAACGAAATGATGTCAGCAGTGGGACAGAGTTCATTAGACAGAGACAGAATCATCCATGAGTTTGTTTGGAACCGGCACTGGACCTGGTATTCACTTATCTCAGCCTACACTAAGCCTTGGTATGTCTGTGTGTTTGTCTGTCTGCTTGTTTGACTTTTCAGTCCCTATCTCTCTACCACTCATTGTCTCTGTCTCTGTGTATCTCTGTCTCTCACTGTCTCTGTGTCTCTGTATAAGTCTCATCACCTGGTGGGTTTCTAAACTATACCTACTTTGCATTGGACATTGGACATGAACTTTGTTGCATTGGTGACATTCAGATCCCTGGAACTTGACCTGTCTCTGTCTCTCACAGTCACTCCCTCACTCACTTGCTCTGTCACTCTGTGGCCTTCTGTCTTTGCCGCTCCAACTTGGGTGAATATCAACAGCTCTGGACCTCCTCAGCAATGTTCTCCCACAAAACTGAAGATTTTGTCTTTCTGGATGCCTGTGTCTTTCTCGCTGTCTGTCTGTCTGTGTGCCTGTCTGCGTGTCTATCTGTCTCACTCTCTGTCTCTCTGTCTCTCTGTCTCTCTGTCTCTCTGTCTCTGTCTCTCTCTGTCTCTCTCTGTCTCTCTCTGTCTCTCTCTCTCTCTCTCTCTCTCTTTCTCTCTCTCTCTGTACAGAGGAGATTGCTAAACCACTCTAAAATGGTAGAACTAAAAAGCTTTTTTATTTTCTTAAAGATACTCTCCTCTATCCAAAATGTGAATGCTTTCTGCCAAGTTGCTTCTGTCAAAAAAAGGCAGCTGATGTGTCTCCATTTTATGTTTTTGGCAAACCCACAGTTTTCATGTAAGTTCCAGGGAGCTGAATGTCACCAATGCAACAAAGTTCAAAATATTCACTCCAGATAAATAGTGTTCAGCCTCTCAGTGTTTCCTGATTGCTTTCCTCCTCCTCTGAGAACTTTCCCTTGCAAAATCCTCCCCCATCTGACCATACTCCTCTCTGACACCAGAACTTCTGAAAACTTTTTTTGGAAACTTAACTACATCTCTTACACTGCTGACAGCTGCCAAGGCTAAGCATGCCCCAGATAGTGTCACTCAATCTGTAAATCCGTGGAGCAACCAGGTAATACAGGGTGTGGTAGTAACCCACTATTCTCAACATCCACAAGGGTGGTCAATGCCACTTCATCAAAAAGAAGCAGTCTGGAGAACTTGACATCCTTATTCCCTAAGTTGCAAATCTAAGACCCCAAATTTCCATAATCAGTGAAGTTGGGAATGAAAGGTCCTGGCATCAAGCTAATTGCTCATTCCAGGCTTCCATGGGTACTAAGTCTGCAGACAGGGTTATAGGGCCCCTTTAGAAGACAGATCCCTAAACACTCCTGATATCTTTTTGTCTGTCAAATTCCAATTCATCTCTGCTCTCTGCTACCTGGTATCTTCCACTGACCCTCTTCATCTCTTCTCCTGTCTCCCCGACTCACCCTCTAAAACATGTCAGAAAATATAAAGGTCATGGACATTCTAGATTCGTGTTCCATTGCACAGGGTTCTGTCTCAATAGCGAGCTTTCCCGTTCCACATAAACAAATGACCATCTCTGGAGCTGTGAATGCCATGGAGGGTCTTTCTCTCTGTGAACTCTCTCCATACCCAGGTTCAGTAGAGGTGGACAGCACAGAGATATGTCTCTGGGAATGACCAAACTGTGTTTCCCAAGGATGACGTCCACCACCACATTCACTGAATCACCTGTGGGTTTCAGAGTTATTCCTCTGGAAGTTTCTTTCCTCTGCTGTTCAAACCCCTGTGTCGTCTCCATTATTTAGGCATTTTTGTTCCACCATTGTCAATGAGGACGCCTGAATCTGTCTTCTGAGATGCTGGGAAGAGAGCATCCTTCAGATACCTCCATTGGAATTACATCTTATGTTTAAGGGAATCTAGCAGTTATAGTTACCATGGAAAAACCACTCAATGTCTTTGTGTGGAGGAATGTTAAATACGCTTAGAAATACATCAATCAACTTACAAAATGAAAGGAACCACACTAATGTAAAAAAGGTGAGTTTTCCATGGTTAGCTTATTCCAGGACAGTTTAATATCCATTTCTTAGATTAAATGGAAAGATCATTGGACTACAGATTCTTGGGTGCACAATGTGATATCAGCTGAATGACAGAGACAGAGTTCATTAGGCAGAGATAGCATCCTCCATGATTATGTTGGGAGCCTGCCTCTGGATGTGATATGCACTTATACTAGTCTAGACCAAGCGATTGACTGTATGTTTGTCTGTCTCTCATTTCATTCTCTAACTCTCTTTTATCACTGTCTGTCTCTGTCTCTGACTCTGTCTTTCCGTATCTTTGTCTCTCACTGTCTGGTTCTCTATGTATATGTCTCTAATCCCTGTATTTGCCTGCTACACAAAGCCAACGTCTCTGTCTTTCTCTCTGTCTGTTCCTCTATTTTTGCCTCTGCAAAATAGAGGAATGCCCTTGGGGCATACCTGTAGCTGTACTTGTTGTGAACTGATCTGCCTAAACTGAGCTTTTTTCTGTGTCCTCTCTCTCTCTCTCTCTCTCTCTCTCTCTCTCTCTCTGTGTGTGTGTGTGTGTGTGTATGTGTGTGTGTGTGTGTGTGTGTCTGTCTGTCTGTCTGTCTTTCTCTCTGTCCATTACTGAAGGGAATGCTTAACCTCTCTACAATGGCAAAATTAATGTGCTTTTTTATTCTCCAAAATATACCCATCCCATTCCAAAAGGAGAATTCTTTCTGCCAAGTCCCTTCTATCATAAAGAGGCAGCTGATAACTCTCATACCAGGACTTCAGAAACATTTTCAGTTCTAAACTTTAAATCAACTCCTACACTGCTGACATCGGGAGAGGTCTAGGAGGCCCAGGTGTGTGCCACAAGGCTTGTACAAGGAGAGTGCAACCAGATAAACCAGGATGTGTTAGTACCACAAACTTCTCAGGTCCCACAATAATGGTCAATGTCCCTACTGCAGCAGGATGCTCTTTTGAGAACTCGATATTCTTTTTCGCTAAATTGCCATGTCTATCACCCCAACATTCCATCATCAGGGAAACTTGGAATGAAAGTTCTAGGCATCAGGCTGGCCTATTCAAGGCACCGGGCATGATTCACTCACTCAGGCAGTACTCTGTTCAAGCTTCTATGGGTACTAAATATGCAGGGAGTTTTATAGGACCCCTTTAAAAGAAAGATACTGGCCCAATCATGCTTTCTTATTCACTCTCACACTATGTTTCTCTCTCACACCTTCCACTTACTCTCTGCTCTCTGCTCTTCCGATGACTGACCTCATCTCTTCTCTTGTTTCCCGAACTCACCTTCTCCCACCCTGTCAGAAAATCTTTGTATATGGACTCTCGAAGGTTGGTATTCCAATGCTCAGTCTTCAGTTTCCATAACAGGCTTTACCACTCTACATAAACAAAAGACCAACACTGGATTTATGAAAGCATGGCAAGCTCTCTCTATGACCTCTCTCCATACCCAGGCTTGGTTGAGCGGGATGCCACTGTGATCTTATTTTGGGACTGACCAAACGGTGAAACACGCCATCAAGTCTTTGTGTTTCCCAAGGATTAGGTCCAACAACACATTTCTTAAATCACCTGTCATTTTCAGATTTTCGCCTTTGGGAGTTTCTTCCCTCCACTCTTCAGACTCCTGTGTTGTCTCAACTGTTTGGGTAATTTTGGTCACACAATTGTTGATGAGTTCAGGCTGACTCCATATTCTGTGATGCTGGGTACCGAGCCTCCTTCAGCCACTCCCATTGAAAGTACATCTTATGTTTAACAGAATCTAGTGTTTACTGGTACCGTGGAAAGACCATTCAATGCCTATTTGTGGAGGAATGTCATGTACACTAAGAATTACATCAATTGACTATGAAAATGAAAGGAATCATATTGATGTAAATAAATGTGAGTTTTCCATGTTAGCTAATTCCAGGATGGTTTGACTTCCATTTCTTAGATTGGATTGAAAGATAATTGGACTGTAGGTTCTTGGTTGCATGAGAAGATGTCAGCAGCAGGACAGAGTTCATTGGCAGAGACAGCATCCTCCATGAGTATGTTCTGAGCCTGCCTCTGGACCTTCTATTCCCTTATCTCTGCCTATACTAAGCCTTGGCCTTTCTGTGTGTCTGCTGTCTATTTGTCTCTCATTTCATTTTCTAAATCTCACTCTATTACTCTTTCGTGACACAGCATGTCTCAGCTTTAACCCATGATGGCCATGAGGTTCTACCTGAGTGAGGGTACGTGGACTGGGAAACTCCTAGCAACTCACAGGCAATAAAGGTCAAACACAGGCATCTTGTCATCTTTAGAGAGCTCTCAGTTCCATGCTGTAGAGCTAGAGTCATTTCTTTATTAGCCATCTTTTCTGCTGTTTGTTAACCATCCTGCCAATACCACGAGGTAGTCTTTTCTCTCTTTGTTCTCCTCTAGAACTCTTCGCTCGACACCAATTCCTGTCTTCCCTGGTCATTCACATACCTCGCACCTCTGCCCACATGAGGGCCTATTTAGATGATTAGGCCCACAGGGATGCAAATAAGAGGGATATTAACCTGAGGCCATGGCAAACAATAGTAGCCCTTCTGGCAATTAATAATACAATAGTGGTTAGAGATTTCCATTGCCCCTGTTTGCTGAAGCTGGACGTTAGGCCCCAAAATATTTCATTACAGAATTATTTGGTCCCCCACAATACCACCCTCTTAAATGAATAAAAATTCACCTGTGCTTCTGAATCAGGAGAGATGACCGTGCCTGTTTTAGTAGGCTCCCTTCAACCTGCCAGTGGTGCCCCTCATGGAATCATGCATTCTGTCATGCGTGTTCTGTCTTAGAATTCCCTGAAGGTAAGGAAAACCATAACCATCTCTGGCTGGAAACATGTTCTGTAAAACAAATAAGGTTAGTGGGGGATGGGCCATGTTCCAGCTCCAAGTGTTCTGAATTATCAACAAACCTCCAGGAGAAGAGAGCCTCAGCTCTCATGCCTGAAAAAGTTCTCCTGTGGAATGGAGACATATAAATGTTAAAATGACTTTTAAAATCTCCATGGAAATGACTCTAGTGCCTCTGATACGGACCTTATTAAACTTTGCTCCCTAAAACATTCTTCTATCCTAAGGTGTGTAAATTACACATTACATTCCTGTTAGAATATACTCTGACTGCTAGTATCTAATAACAATTGCATAACACACATTGCAAGATCACAGACATCAACAATTCCATCATGAACATACATTAGTGTGTGTTACAATACAATCAAAAGACAATAAGATATTCTCACAATCTGGGGGGTGTGAACAATTTCACAATTCTAAGCCTGTTTTCTTTATTCCCTGTCTGGGACTCAATGCCCCTTGAACCTTACTCTTTCTTGCTCAAAGTCTGAAGTTCTAACATCAGGTTTGTAACAACAGTCTTTGAAAATTAACTAAAAAGTCTTTTGTCCATGACTTGATTAAACATTGTGAAGGAGCTTCTGCCACTTGGTTTATGCTAATATCCTACTGTACTAAATAGGTCCTTTTTCACAAGGGAAAAACTGGCAAAACAGTTTTTTGTGTCTATTTGTGGCAAAAAAGCAAGCTGTTTTATTTATCAACATTTTAGTCTGCTCCGGGATGAGCACTCACAGATTCAGAGAGGTGGATGTAGTCCATCTGTAGGGAGGCTGGGACTCTGGAAAGCATCTCGAAACTGGAACTGGATGTGTCTCCTTTCTTCCTGGGGCTGTAGGTCAGATGCACTCAGAGTTCGGGAATACAGGTCCAATGTTTCACTCCAACAGGTTCAGACATTACCATGTCAGCCCAGGTCCAGTTGTTCTCTGCTCCATGCATCTCGTCAACCACTCCAGCAGCCAGCAAGCCTATTTCTTCACCTTCGAGAAAACATAGACATGCCCTCGACCCCCAAATAATTAAGGATTCTGGTCCCATCTATTCATCTCTCCATTTGACCTGAGCAAAATTTGCTCGCGTTACTTCATGCCAGAATCAGTCTTTATCAGATTGCTCACTGGCAATTTTAAAAGTTTAAGATAAACAGTACATGATTTAACACAGCATGTGGAGACTGGGGGCACAGCTCCCCTGTTTTTATCTTAGAATCAGTGTTTTAAAGACACTATGGGCCTGCTATACTATTCCTTGTTCTAGGGGATGTATAATGAATACATGTTTTTGATCAATTATCCATTGAGCATAAAATCACTGGAAAGCTTTGCTACTATATGAAGACCCATATTTATATGTTTTAGCATTCCCATGTAAAAAAAAAAAAAACATCTAAAACAATGACTTATAGGAAAGGCCTATTTAATAGGTTCCCCGTGTGACCCATAAACCTGGTAATTCTCTTAGGTGAATAACATTTTGAATTTGCTCAAATAACATTCTGACTTGACTATTACTAGACCCTGTGCATGGGACTGTCTCTACTACCTTATAAGCCTTAAAGACATAGTGACTGTCAGTATACAAATTAAATAAATTATTTACCATGATATAAAAGACCACTGCAACAGCTCGCAATTTGATTATTTGATCTGAAGTCCAAGCTGTCTGCTCTATCTATTCCTTTCTATTGATATCTTATGTAAGTGACTCTCCCAATAGAACCATTGGTTAAAAACTAACATAGCATACTATTACAGGACTGCTATTTACAATTTTGGAAATACAAAAGGATGCATTAGTGTAAATTTTAACAGTCCATGAGTTAGAAACTGATTATCAATTCTTCCTGAAAACTAAGCAAAGGCCATCTTCCATGAATCATTGTTCTGAAATAACCTACTAAACTGTTGCTTAAGGTAGGGCACATGTATCATATTTGCTTCTCTCCTAAAATACATTCTAGAATCTATATGGCATTTCTGTATCATGTAATCTACTGTTTTAAAATAAGGGCTTAATATTTAGGCTTGTGAGACAGGTAGGAGCAACCACCATAATGGTTCCATCTGCTATAGAATCGAAGTTGGACTATGTTTTGTGGGGAGCACATAAGCTTCCCAATGTTTTTGTATAGTCAATATATCTGATGATGCTGAATCACCTCCTCTAATTATAGAACTTGTCTACCTTCTTAGCTGTTTGTGGAAATCTAGATCATTATCTCCTTATAGAACCTTTCTTACAGGATTCAAATCATCATTAGATGTTCCAAAAAAGTACTTAAACAATGAATATTTTATCACAGCTTTTTAAAAACTCATTTAAATATTTTAAACTATCATTTCCAATTGCTATCTTTTAAGTCTTAATTTCTTTAGAATACAACATATGTCTTTAAATAATTTTTAAGATTTATTTAAAGTTTCTAAGTAGCCTTTTCTAATCTAACCTACGAAGCTGACCAGCTGATGAGACTTCATTTGCATATTAGCTGACCTGGCCTAATTTGCATTTGCAAAGACACATTCAAGCTGTGAATCTAACAGGATTGCTCTCTCCTGAGGCTTTTCATAAACCCTTTTTAAAATCATGTATCAATTTTTATTTTCTAGATTTTCCTTTTTTAACCATAAAAATTTAGGAAGATCTGTATATTCTCATCTGCCAAATATTTACAGAATCATCCATAGATTCTTCATATCTCTAAGCTAATGCTATAGGATTTTGCTAACTTTTTTATTGACTATCTCCTAGGGCTCAAATCATTAATTTTTCCTGTTAAGATATTGACTAACTTACCGGATGCTCTTTTTGACCATATTAAAGTGATTTTGATATTTTTTAAACTATATCTGAGGCAATGTAAATATCTCTCTAATCATATCCAAGACAATTTAGGCATTTCCATTCATCTTCATTCATAAATTTGCAATCACATCACACATCCAAGTGTGGCCACACCTTTCATTCAAAACTTGCATACGTCTCACAGTTCTCCTTTGCCTAGGTTATGATCACTTTGTTGAAAAGAAAAATACCTAATTGGAATTTCTCCTAACATAGTAGGTATAGTCAATTCTTGAAATATGAGCATCCAAAATTTGAACAAATGTAAGCCTAAATATGTTGCCCTTTCTTCTTTATAAGTCTGAAAATCAGTTTCTGTCTGGCTGTACCAATACCATTTATATACATTGACTAGTCATCAGCCTTGGCGGCATCTCCCAAGGCTGTATGTTACCCTGGGGAAGCAGGCTGTCTGCCGCCCCCTCAGCCATTTTGTCTAGCCTGCTGCAGACACCGGCATGAGGTGGCACCAAGCTGCTGGCTGAGGGCCGGCATCCTGAGGCAGCTGCCATGGCTGACCTCGGCTTTAGCTTGACTCTTCGCTCTGGGCCGCAGAAAAAACTGTGGCTGTATTTTGAGCACAAGCCTGATCCCCTATTTTCTCTTTTTTGGAGACTCTATCTGACTTGGTGTGCTTCCTGAACTTGTCCAAAGCAAACTCTAGAAGGCTCTTTGCATTTCTTCCTCCTTATGCCTTGCTTTCTGTGTAGGAATAACTTATTTTTAACTGAAGTTCCTTTAAGGCAGCCATTATTGCTAATACCTGGTGTAAGCTAGGTCCACATCTGAAAAATTCTTAATGAACTCGCCTATATCAGTCCTTTTCCTGTGAGGCCTTAGATAGGTCTGGCATCCAGTACCAGGATTCTCATTAGGTAGCAGTTTCACAATCAAAGCTCAATACCTGTGTATCTAACCCTTTTGCATCATGTCCACACAGGCCTAGAAACCAATTCTGAACTAACTCCCTAAGTCTCTGCCTGCAAATATCCTCCTCCTGACCAGCAGGACTAGGGTTACCTGCTTTCAATTTTCTAGGGGTGAGATTTTTACGCCACTATTCCCTATCAGCCTCTGGGTAAAAATTGCTGTTGTTCCATATGAGACACAAGCCATTTTCAGTTCCTTGAGCTGTTTGAATAGTATTGGCTCATGCATCCTGCTATGTTCCCCTGAGCCTCTCTCTCTCTCTCTGATCCAAGGAAACCTGTAAATTTCTTATCTCCTGTCAACAATTTCACTAAAATTTCCAAGTCTCTTAGCTCTTGCTGAATTTTACCATTGAGTATTTTCCTTTCTATATTCCCAATTTAAAATGAAGGAAGGAGATGAAAGCTCCCTCCAACTTTGTACTTATTAACTCTAAGTGCTGATCATTGGTCCTGTATATTCTTTACCAGCCAGCTGCCCCTTAGTAGGCCGGAGTTTTCTGTACTGCATTAAATTCCTAGATATCTCCCGAAGGCCTGTGTGTGAGACCACTCCTATGTCTCCCCAACCCCCTGTGCAACTTGAGATGCTGCAACATGGCTGTTTCTTTTGCACGCGGGAGGATCCTTTTAAAACTTATACACTCTAAAATCTCCTGTACTTGTTTTCATTTGTTTTAGTTCTCCCAGCTATTAAAGTATACACAAGTAAATAAATATAAAATTTTCTGACAGATTTCTCTAACTATATACATTTATACTTTCAAGGCCAACTTACTTCTCTTTACTATCTGGCTAATATTCCTGTTTCATATTTACAATTACCTGCATTTTTCATCCCGGAGTTTAACACATTACATTTTACTAATTTATCACCTGTCTGATATTTTAGTCTCACATCTTCTTTGTGCAATTTTCTCTTACTTTAAGGGTTAAATAACCTGCTTTACCTATTCTTGTCAGCTGCTGGCTAATATTTTTTCTTACATATATTTTGTGTATATTTCTGCTTTATGGGTTAAATAACCCGTTTTATCTTTTTTCATCAGCTGCTGGCTGATGTATTCCCATTTTATATTACATATATCTGTTTCATATTTCTACAGTTACATACAGTTTTATTCCTGACTTAATGCTGTTCACTTACCACATTTGCCCACTTCTTTCTTCTTTTTCCTGCACATGCATCTTCTCCAACTGGTTCGCCTGAGAAGACTGTCTCCTTGAAATGTCCAAGCCTCTGCCTTGTCCGTACCTTCGTGGAGTCCATGGCTTCTTCCCCGATTCTCAGGCCCCGCATTCAGGTGCCATTTTTTCGTGACCCAGATTGTCTCAACTTTAACCCACGACAGCCAGGAGGTTCCACCTGACTGGGGGTATGTAGACCTGGAAGCTCCTAGCATCCCATCGATGATAAAGACCAAACACAGGCATCTTTTCATCTTCGGAGAGCCCTCAGTTCCATGTTGTAGAACTAGAGTCAATTCTTATTAGCCATCTTTTCTGGTGATTCTTAACCATACTGCCATGACCACGATGGGACCATATCTTTTGTTCTCCTCTCTCCTCTGGACACTCATCCCCTAACTCCTAACCTCCAGTCCTCTCAAGTAACTCACACACCTCGGGTACCTCTGCCCTGGTGAGGGCCTATTCAGACGCTTAGGCGCATAGAGATGCAAATTTGGAGGCATATTACCCTGAGGCCATGGTAAATAATAGTAGCCCTACTGACATTAACAATACAGTGGCGAGCATTCTGGTGCTCCATGTTTACAGGAGCTAGATGCTGGGCCCCAAAATATTCCATAAAAGAATTATCGGTCCCTCACATACCAATGAAGTTTTAAGAATTAACGAAGAAATAAAATATGGAGACTTAGAAAAAAAACAAACCTCTCACCCTAAGAACAGGGAGACCTGACTTAGAAACTTAGCCAAGTTCACAATGACCCGAGTAACTGGAATTTCCTAGCTGGCAGCAATAACTCACTTACAAGGCCACAAGACAACCTAACTAAATACCAAGAATTCCTAGAGGGCCACCGTGCCCTGGGGTCTTGAAGATAAGAACAGACTATCCCACTGAGTCAGGAGACCATCCAGCCCCAAAGATAAGAGATCTCCAAAGGATCTGTGACTCTGGTCACATACCCAAATCCCTAAAAGCCTATGGATTTTCTCCTATAAAAGAAGCCTGCTTTAGAGGAAGAGGTCTTTTCCTTTGTCGGACTGGGAGGAACGTTTGTGCAAACATCCTCAATAAACTTACCTCTTGTTTTTGCATCAGCTGGACTGGACATTGAGTGTTTTGGGGGGACCGTCCGATTTGTGGAGACTCCTTGATCTGAGGGTCTTTCATTTGGAGGTCCCACCAAGATCAGGACACACCCCAGACTGAATTTCACAGCCAGTTGGAGGTAAGACAGTCTATGTGTCTATGTGTCTATGTGTCTATGTGTCTTGTATTTGGTAAGGACCATAGAGGGAAATAGACGTGTTTCGAGACTCATGGTTCTGCTCTGAACAGACGTGTTCTGAGGTAATTCGTGGTTCGGCCCGGAAGAAAGTCTGAGGGTCATTTGGAGGAGGGAGAAGTGATGAAGTCTCACTTCTCTGGGGAGGTGGCCGGCCCCGGACTTTGCTTCCCTCCTGCTTTGTAACTTGTTTTTTGGGATTCTGGTTTGGCGCCCCCTGTCTACCGCACGGTTTGTCCTGTCTGTTGTATTTTGTTTTGTTGTGCTTGACATTTGTGTCAATCTCTGCTTCTCCCCATGGGTCAGCAACTAACTAACCCCTTATGTTTGACTTTAGGTCACTGGCAGGACATTTTAAACCGAGCACGCAACAAATCTGGAAGAAAAAGTGGCAGATTCTCTGTTTCTCGGAATGGCCTGCTCTGAATACAGGCTGGCCGAGAGACAGTACCTTTGACCTCACTACTATCTTACATGTCAAAACTCGTGTTTTCCAGCCAGGACCTTGGGGCTACCTCGTCCAGGTACCCTATGTTATCACCTGGGAGAGCCTGAGCCGTGATCCTCCTCCCTGAATCAGGCCCTTCCTCCCACCCCCTTTCGGGACCCCTCCCGATCACTCTGCCTTTGCCTGTTCCACTGATCCCTACTCCTTCTGCACCCCCTTCGACTTCTTCCTTGTTCCCCTTGACATAGCCTCGATCTCCCAAGCCTAGGCCCAAAGCCCCTACCATCTTGCCCGATACACAGGAGGATCTCCTGCTCCTGGAACCCCCTCCTCCATACCCTAATACCAAGCAGGCAGCACCCCAGCTCCCAACACCTGACCAGAGCCCCCCCACCGAGCTCTACTACCGGATACCCCGGGGACCCGTTGCCACCGTCCACCCGACTTCGATCTCGAAGAGACAGAACTATGGATGGGGCTGACAGCTCTGGAATCTCCCAGGCCTATCCCCACTGGTCACTCCAGATAAATAGTATTCAGCCTCTCAATGTTCCCACATTCGATCTTCCTCTTCCGGTACGTCCCTGGGAAACCCGTCCATCATCTGACCATGCAACCCTCTGACACCTGGACATAAGACATATTTTGTTTTCTAAACTTAATCTCATCTACTACACTGCTGACAACACACGACTGTGCCACACATTCTGGAAATTCACAGGCAAATCGATGGAACTAGAAGAAACCATCCTGCATAAGGTAACCAGTCACAAAAAAGACAAACATAGTATGGACTCACTCATATATGGATTTTAGACATAGAGCAAAGGATTACCAGCCTACAATCCACACCACCAGAGGATGTAAGAAACAAGGAGGACCCCAAGAGAAGAATGCATGGTTCCCACAGAGAAAGGGAAGGGAACATGATCTCCTGAGCTAATTAGGAGCATAGCGGTTTGGGGAGAGGAAGCTGGGAGAGAGGGGGAGAAAAGGAGGGAAGAGGAGGAAATTGGGAGCAAGAAGATTGAGTTGGTGGAATAATAAAGGAGAGCAGGATGAGAGATACCATAATAGAAGGAGCCACAATAGGATCTCGGAGAAATCTGGAACTAGGGAGATTTCCAGAGTTCTAAAAGGATAACACCAACTGATAACCAAAGCAATAGTGGAGGGGATAACCTAAATACCCTTCCTGTATAATGAGCCTGAGCAGAGGCAGACACCTTCTAGCTGAACATTTTAAGAACCCTTTTACCACTGTTCTCAAAGCAATTAGATGAATCTGCAGGTGAGTAATGAAGACCAACAATCTCATTTTCAGGTAACATAGACCTAAGCAAGCTTCTGTTCACTTCTAATACAAATCACTTTGTTAAGCATACTAGAGGAATAAGAGATACATAGGAGATACATTAAGTCCATGCCAACTAGGTATCACTGTAGTAAATTATCTTTCCTTCAGTCTTGGCTTTCACATTTATATCCATATTTTAAAACTCTTCAAGCTAGAAATGCACTCTAATCTAGTATCTGCTAGTCTTCAGCACTGGATCATTTAACTAAAAGTAAACATTATGTTCATCCCAAGAAACAAAGGTCAATGAAGGGGACTTTTCATGGTTATATGTTCATCACTTCATTAGGAAGAAACTACCATGTCTTAGACAGGATTTAAATGTCAATAACAAAGTACAATCTGTAAGTCATGCAGGAATCATTTCTCTAAAAACGAAAAAGCCTTGTCATTTCACTAAAAATCATACTGAACACAAACTGAAGCTCTGCATTTTAACCAAACAATCCTACATCTACTTCATAACAATCCTCTTTACTATCCTGAAATATTAGTATCCAGAGACACACCTCTGGTCCAAAAGAAAAAAAAATCTAGAATTGGATCTGGTTCCTGAATATGAAATCCTTCCTTTACACACACACACACACACACACACACACACACACACCCAGGACAGCCATGAGGTTCTACATGATTGGGGGTATGTCGACCTGGAAGCTCCCAGCATCCCATCGATGATAAAGACCAAACACAGGCATCCTTTCATCTTCGGAGAGCCCTCAGTTCCATGTTGTAGAACTAGATTCAATTCTTGTTAGCCATCTTTTCTGGTGATTCTTAACCATACTGCCATGACCACGATGGGACCATATCTTTTGTTCTCGCTCCTCTGCACACTCATCCCATAACTCCTAACCTTCTGTCCTCTCAAGTTACTCACACACCTCTGGTCCCTCTGCCCTGGTGAGGGCCTATTCAGATGCTTAGGGGCATAGAGACACAAATTAGGAGGCATATTATCCTGAGGCCATGGTAAATAATAGTATCCCTACTGGCATTAACAATACAATGGTGAGCGTTCTGGGGCTCCATGTTTACAGGAGCTAGAGGCTGGGCCCCAAAATATTCCATAAATGAATTATTCTGTCCCTCACATACCATCAGCTCTGGACTTGCTCAGGACTATTATCTACCAAATCTGATCTTTTTGTATCTCTGTCTGTATGTGTCTCTCTTGCTGTGTGCAATTCTCTCTCTGTGTTAGAGTATAGAAGAGCATGCTAAACCACTCTTAAATGGAAAAATTAAGGTGTTTTTTATTGTCCTATAGGTACCCTTCTTTTTCAAACATGTGAGTGCTTTCAGCCAAGTTGCTTGTATCAAAAGAAGGCAGGTGATGTGACTCCAATTTATGTTTTTGGCACACCCAATGTTTTCCTGTAAGTTCCAGTGACCCAAATGGCACCCATGCAAAGAGTTCCAAAGATTCATTGCAGATAAATAGTATTCATTCCCACAATGATCCCAGATTCCTCTCCTGCTCCTCTGGTACCTTTTCTTGGGACAAACCTCCATCATTTGACCTTGCAACTCTCTGTCACCAACAGTTGAGAAATATATTGTTTTTTGAACTTACCCTCATCTTCTACACTGCTGACATCTGTAGAGCATTAGGATGCCAAAGACAGTGCCACACATTGTGGAAATACGTTAAGCAACCAGTTATTCCCGGATGTGTTATTACCCCAATATATCCGGGTCTCCAAAGTTGGTCAATGCCATTTCATGAAAAAGAAGCAGTCTTGAGGACTCGGCATCGTTGTTCCCAATGTTGCCAAGTATAAGACCCCAAATTTCCATAATAAATTAAGGTGGGAATGAAGATCTTGGCATTTCTCCTGCCCAGGAAACCCAGATGGGTGCACTCATTCAGCAGTTACGCTGTTCAGTACAAGTTTCCATTGTTAATAAGTCTGCAGGCAGGGTTATAGGATACTTTAAAAGACAGATCCCTCCCAACAACTAATGTATCATTTTCTGTCACCTTCCAAGTCCTCTATGCTATCTTCTCTTTGGTATCTTCCTCTGACCCTCTTCATCTATTCTCCTGTCTCCCCCACCCACCTTCTCCAACCATGACAGAAAAAATAAAGTTCATGGACATTCTAAGATTCCTGTTCTATTGCTCAGGATTCCATCTCCATAGAGAGCTTTCCCCTTCCATGTAAACAAATGACCTACTCTGGAGCTGGGAAAGCAATGGAGGCGCTCTCTTTATGAATTCTTTCCATACCCAGGCTCAGTTGAGCGAGACATTACAGGGATATTATCTGGAGATGAACAAATGCTGAAATACCCTAAAAGGACAGTGTGTTTCCAAGGATGTGGTCCACCTCCAAATTCCCTGAATCACCTGAGGTTGTCTGACTTACAAATTTGGGAGTTTCCTCCCTCCAATAGTCGGACCCCTGTGTTGTCTCAATGGTTCAGGCATTTTTTGTTCCACAATTGTCGATGAGTTAAGGCTGTCTCCGTTTTCTGAAATGTTCAATACTGAGCCTTCTTCAGGAACCCCCATTGGTAGTGCATCTTATTATTAGGGAATCTAGCTGCTACTGTTATCTTGGAAAAACTGTTCAATGCCAATTTTATGGAGCAATATCAAATACCTTAAGAAGTTCATAAATAGACTAAGAGAACGAAAGGAATCACATTACTATAAAAAGGTGAGTTTTCCATGGTTAGCTTCATTAGGAAGGTTTAAATTCAATTTCGTAGATTAGATTTAAATATCATGTGACTGCATCTACTTGGGTGCAAGAGATGATGTCAGCAGCAGGACTGAGTTCATTATGCAGAGACAGATTCTCCATGAGTATGTTGGTAGCCAGTCTATGGATATATAATGCACTAATCCAAGCATGCACTAAGACTTGGACTGTCTGTGTGTCTGTCTGCCATTTCATTCTCTAACTCTCTCTCTAGCACTCACTGTCTCTGTCTTTGTTTCTGTTTCTCTGTATCTCTGTCTCTCATTGTCTGTGTCTCTCTGTATATGTCTCTACACCCTGGGTGAGAGTGTTTAATTCTAACTGCTTTGCAATGGGTTTGCCTGCTACCCTAAGCCAAAGCCTCTGTCTCGCTCACTGTCTAGTCCTCTGTTTTTGCCTCAGCACACTCGGTGAATACCAGAAGTTGTAATTGTTCTGGAGTGGTCTCCACCAAAACTGAGCTATTATGTGTCTGTTTGTATGAGTTCCTGTCTCTCTCTCTCTCTCTCTCTCTCTCTCTCTCTCTCTCCCTCTATCTATCTCTCTGTGTGTGTGTGTGTGTGAGTGTGTGAGTGTGGGTGCTTGTGCGTTTGTGGGTGCTTGTGTGTTTGTGTGTGTGTGTGTGTGTGTGTGTGTGTGTGTGTGTCTATCTGTCTCTCTGCCTGAGTACTCAAGAGATTGCTAAACTTCTCTACAATGGCAAAATTAAGGTCCAGGGTGCTGAATGGGACCCATGCAAACGGGTCCAAACATGCACTCCAGAAAAATAGAATTCAGTCTTTCTATGATCCCAGATTCTTTTCTTCACCATCTGGCATCTATCTTTCTCAAATCACACCATCATCTGCCCTATCACTGATCTGAATCCAGGACTTCAGAAACACTTTTTTTCTCTAAACTTAACTTCATCTCCTACACTGCTATTGAGATTTTGAGATCTAGGAGACCCGAGTGGGTGCTGCATGACCTGTCCAAGAAAGAACAAACAGATATTCCAGGATTTGATGATACGGCAACATTCTCAGGTCCCCAATGATTGTCAATGCCCTACTTCAGTAGAATGCAATCTTGAGAACTCAATATCCATATTCCCTAAATTGCCATTTCTAAAACCCCAACATTCATTATTCAGGGACAGTAGGAATAAAAGGTGCAGGCATCAGGTTGTCTTGTACATGGCACCTGGCTTGATGCACTAACACAGGGAGTCCTCTGTCAATCCAGGCTTCCATGGTTACTAAGTCTGAAAGCATCTTCAAATTACCCTGTTATACACAGATTCCCTACCAACCTTGGCCATCTTATTCTTTCTCTCTCTCTCTCTCTCTCTCTCTCTCTCTCTCTCTCTCTCTCTCTCTCGCTCTCCCAGTCTATCACACTCTCTGGCCTTCTGAACAGCATCAGCTCTGGACTTGTTCAGGACTGTCCTTTACCAGATTGGATCATTTTTGCCTGTCTGTTTGCCTATGTCTCTTTTGCTGTGGGTGTTTCTTTCTCTGTCAGAGTATTGAAGATCATGCTATACCACTCTAAAATGGCAAAATTATGGTGCTTTTTATTGTCCCATAGATACCCTTCTTTTTCAAACATGTCAATGCTTTCAGTCAAGTTGAATGTATCAAAAAAGACAGGTGATGTGTCTCCAATTTATGTTTTCGGCAAACCCAAAGTTTTCATGTAAGTACAAGCTAGATGAATGGGACCCATGCAGAAAAGGTCCAATGATTCACTCCAGATGAATAGTATTCAGCCACTCAAAGTTTAACATTCCTCTCTTCCTCTTCCAGTACGTCCCTGGGAAAGCCCTCCTCATCTGTTCATGCAACCCTCTGACACCAGGACATAAGAAATATTTTGTTTTCTAAACTTAACCTCATCTACTACACTGCTGAAAAACCACGACCGTGCCTCACATCTGGAAATTCACAGGCAAATGGATGGAACTAGAAGAAACCATCCTGCGTAAGGTAAAAAGACACAAAAAAGACAAACATGGTATGGACTCACTCATATATGGATTTTAGACATAGAGCAAAGGATTACCAGCCTACAATCCACACCACCAGAGGAAGTAAGAAACAAGGAGGACCCCAAGAGAAGAATGCATGTTTCCCCAGAGAAAGGGAAGGGAACATGATCTCCTGAGCTAATTAGGAGCATAGCGGTTTGGGGAGAGGAAGCTGGGAGAGAGGGGGAGAAAAGGAGGGAAGACGAGGAAATCGGGAGCAAGAGGATTGAGTTGGTGGAATAATAGAGGAGAGCAGGATGAGAGATACCATATTAGATGTAGCCATTATAGGTTCTCGGAGAAATCTGGAACTAGGGAGATTTCCAGAGTTCTAAAAGGATAACACCAACTGATAACCAAAGCAACAGTGGAGGGGATAACCTAAATACCCTTCCTGTATAATGAGCCTGAGCAGAGGCAGACACCTTCTAGCTGAACATTTTAAGAACCCCTTTGCCACTGTTCTCAAAGCAATTAGATGAATCTGCAGGTGAGTAATGAAGACCAACAATCTCATTTTCAGGTAACATTGACCTAAGCAAGCTTCTGTTCACTTCTAATACAAAGTCACTTTGTTAAGCATACTAGAGGAATAAGAGATACATAGGAGATACGTTAAGTCCATGCCAACTAGGTATCACTGTAGTAAATTATCTTTCCTTCAGTCTTGGCTTTCACATTTATATCCATATTTTAAAACTCTTCAAGCTAGAAATGTACTCTAATCTAGTATCTGCTAGTCTTCAGCACTGGATCATTTAATTAAAAGTAAACATTATGTTCATCCCAAGAAACAAAGGTCAATGAAAGGGACTTTTCATGGTTATATGTTCATCTCTTCATTAGGAAGAAACTACCATGTCTTAGACAGGATTTAAATGTCAATAACAAAGTACAATCTGTAAGTCATGCAGGAATCATTTCTCTAAAAACGAAAAAGCCTTGTCATTTCAATAAAAATCATACTGCAAACAAACTGAAGCTCTGCATTTTAACCAAACAATCCTACATCTACTACATAACAATCCTCTTTACTATCCTGACAAATTAGTATCCAGAGACACACCACTTTTTAGAGGAAATATAGAAGAACAGATAATCCTCTGGTCCAAAAGAAAAAAAAGCTAGAATTCAACCTAATTGGTTCTGGTTCCTGAATATGAAATCCTTCCTTTCCACATACACAAAAACACACACACACACACACACACACACACACACACACACACACACACACACACACACAAACACCACACACAACACACACACACACACACACATATATATATATATATATATATATATATATATATTTTCTTTGTGAAGAGAAATTTACTGTGACTATTTGAATTCTACTCTACTCTCTAAATCTCTTTTTATATTTTTTATACATTAAAAGTAGAGGCCTGATACTAAGTCAAAAGAATGAACATTTTAAAGCACTTAATACTTAAGTTAAGAAATCTAAAGATTTTCTAAGTTCAATAAAGTGTGAAATATGAGAGCATACATTCTTTATCCATATAAAAACTCTAACACATCAAAGATTATCTCACAGACTGAACAGACACATCAGTAAATTTTACAAGTTAAAACATAATGTATCTAAAGCTTAACCCATTATCTAGAACACATGTGATAAAATAAGCAAAAGTGTTGTATAAGTTAATGGTGAATGAGATTTTACTTGCTTGTTTGATAAATGGGATTAATTGATGTTTATTTTTATTTTGCATGATCAGAATATATCATAGGTGTGTTTAGGTGGCTAAGCAGTTTATGAATATTAAGTTATATCAGATACGTATTAAGAATAATAAATTAGGTAGCACTGTGTATTCCATGAAGCAAGGGTGATAGCTAATATGCTACTTCTTTTTTTGCTGTTTGTTTTTTTTTTATTTTTTTCAATGGAGAAGTACATCATCTGTTTACAAAATAGCTCCTGAAAATTACAAGGAGTACAGATACTATAAAACAAAGCAAACTTCAGTCATGAGACACTACTTACATCATGCGAAAGCAAGAGTCTGATCTCCAGATTATGAAAACTAGAATTAAAAAGTCACTACTCAGAAAAGATCCACTTCTCCAGTCTGGTGACAATTGGATGCAGTTAAATGGAACTTTTATTAAACTGAATTTTTCCCCAATGTGTAAACAAAACGACAAGACTAATTCTGTGCCTGGTGATGTCATTTTAACTCTGGCTAAACACACGGACACCGTTACACATCACCTATTAGCAGACCGTCTTCGTTACTCAAGTGGTTGAAGGAAGGGCAAGGTGACTGTAGAGCAAGAGGTGGAAAGTAGAAATACTGTGTATAAACAATGTAAGTGGTAAAAAGAAAGCCTTAATTAATGCATAGGTTAAGGGGAAAGACTATTCTCCAACTTTGGAAATTAATTGAGAAGGACAGGGTAGAGTTTAAGTAATTGCAGTTTAAAATAAGAATGCTCAAACGTGTGATAGAATGTAGTGAGACAGAGGATTTAAAAACCCATGCTAAAATAAAGGTCTGATGCTACTGGTTTGCTTTATCCAGATTAACAAAGAATAAGTTTATTAACATCTGGCATCCCTCAGATGTCACAAAGATGGACGAGAATTCTGCTACTTAATTATAAAAAATAAGAATGCTCAAACGTGTGATAGAATGTAGTGAGACAGAGGATTTAAAAACCCATGCTAACATAAAGATCTGATGCTACTGGTTTGCTTTATCCAGATTAACAAAGAATAAGTTTATTAACATCTGGCATCCCTCAGATGTCACAAAGATGGACGAGAATTCTGCTACTTAATTATAAGAAATTATTGTCTTTAAATGAGTTTTCTAATTTTTTGATAGAAAAAAAATTCAAAAGTGAAGAGCTGACTAAAAGTCAAGTGCTTGCTAGAAATGATTTTTAAAATGTTTCTGTATGTAAAATTCACTGACAAATTTTAATAAACTGGTTAAAAATAAAAATTACTTTAAAAATCTGGGAGAAAATGCATTTTTGTCCACTTTTAAAATTGTAAATCAAGTTGTCTAATACAGAGTTCTGTGCAGTGTACAAAAGTCCTCTTAAAGATCAAATGGCAATCCTTGCGAGATGCTTCACAGGTATGGCTTTCAGTCATTGTCAAGTTCCAGCCATGGGACCAAAGGTAGTGTTCTGTGCCATGTAGCTAAAGGGTCACCAGATCCACGTCACAGCTTAGGAAAATACTGGCATTCTGGTTTCTGCATAATAAGCTTTATCTTGTGTATACAAGCAAAGGGGGAAAAAGAAAGGCAAAAGGGGTATGAGGAAGCGCTTTCGTTGTTTTGAAGAGGAGAAACTGAAGGCAAAACAGAGCTCCAGAAAGCTCAAGGAACAGACTGTTGGCACACTGCTGATCTGTATGCACAATAAAACACCTCTATAAACAAAAGGAATATATATTTGTTAATCATAACCCCATCAAAGCCAAATGTCTCCTAATTTTTCTTTCAGTGTCCAAAGCATATCTTAGCATTGACAATTTACCCTAAGGGTCACAATGCCTCTTCAGGACGGAGCTAGGGGCTCTCTTGTCCTCTCTGATGCAGAGCAGTACACCACAGCACAAGGCATCCAATTTAAAGACTAATTGTAAAGAAAATTCTTTGGGAAAAAATGAAAATCCATTAAGCTGAACATCTAAAATTAGTTCTACTTTCTAATAAAACATACATAAAAGTGCATCATCAGAATAAGGAGTTCTTATGCCAGTTTGTATTGCAAATTTTCCAAACAATGCATCACACATAAACCCAATCTGGATGACAATTATGGATATAAACACAGCTTGGGGGTTTTGTTTTTCTTCCTTCTTAAAGGCAGTAATTTTTCTGAAATAGTTAATGCAACTGTTGCTAACAGAGTAATAATCGTACTCCTGGCTTCGCATACTAACCTGGACCTCTGAGCAAGTGCTGATGAGCCCAAGTAAGGGAGGTCACCAAACCCTAAATCCACTGTCAGTCATGTCGAGTCTTGTACCCTCCATTCTCCTTGTTTTCTTTCTTTCTTACTTTTTAAGCATCTGAAGACTACAGGTTGAGTTGGAAGATACTGTTTATGGACCCTGAGGTGGTTTTACCTGTTCAGTCTCAGTTTTATTGAATTCTTGATAACAGGAATAGGATTTGCAGGGAGAGCAGGGATATCAGAAAGGTCTGTACTGGATGTTTTCTGAGAGGCCAACAGAGAAGCCGATGCCCGAAGAGTTTCTGATTATTTGCATCCCTGTGGGCCTAATCATCTAAATAGGCCCTCATGTGGGCAGAGGTGCGAGGTATGTGAATGACCAGGGAAGACAGGAATTGGTGTCGAGCGAAGAGTTCTAGAGGAGAACAAAGAGAGAAAAGACTACCTCGTGGTATTGGTATTGATAGAGAGGGTGAGAGACTGGGAGAGAGAGACACACACACACACAGAGAGAAACAGAGAAACAGAGAGAGAGAGAGAGAGAGAGAGAGAGAGAGAGAGAGAGAGAATAAGAGGGCCTAATTGTGTTGGGATCTGTCTTTAACAGGGTCTTTTAAAGCTGCTTGCAAACTTAGTAACATGGAAGTCTGGATTGACTGAGGACTGCCTGATTGAGTGACTCAAGTTAGGTGCCATGGACAGGCCAACCTAATGACTGCACATTTCATTCCTACTTTCCCTGAATACTCAATGTTAGGGTTTTATAATTGGCAATTTAGGGAATATGGATATCGAGTTTTCAAGATTGCATCCTGCTGAGGTAGGGCACAGACAATCATTGGGGACGTGAGAATGTGGTGTTAGCACCAAATCCTGGAATATCTGTTTATTCCTTTCTTGGACAGGCCAGGTAGACTCACTCGGGTCTTCTAGACCTCAACAGATGTCAGCAGTGTAGGGCATGAAGTTAAGTTTACGATCAAAATTGTTTCTGAAGCCCTGGTATCAGGACATTGATAGGACAGATGATTAGGTGATTCTCTAAAGAGAGATCCCAGATGATGACGAAAAAAATCTGGGATCATATAAAGGCTGAGTACTATTTTTCTGGAGTGAAACTTTGGACATGTTTTCATGGGTCCCATTAAGCACCCTGGACCATAATTTTGCCATTGTAGAGAAGTTTAGCATGCTCTTCAGTACTCAGTAAGAGAGGCAGATAGACACACACACACACACACACACACACACACACACACACACACAGAGAGAGAGAGAGAGAGAGAGAGAGAGAGAGAGAGAAATACATACAAACAGACAGATAAAAGTTCAGTTTAGGTGGAGACCATTCCAGAACAAGTACAGCTTCAGGTATTCACCCAGGGTGCTGAGGCAAATACAGAGGACTAATCAAAGAGAGGGACAGAGACTTTGGCTTATGGTAGCAGGCAAACACATTGCTAAGCCGTTAGAATTATAGACTCCCACCCAGTGTGTAGAGACATGTACAGATTGGCACAGACAGTGAGAGACAGTCTTACACAGAGACAGAGACAGAGACAGAGACAGTGAGTGCTAGAGTGAGAGTAAGAGAATAACATTACAGACAGACACACAGACAGTCCGAGGCTTAATGTAGGCTGGGATAGGTGCATTATACATCCAGAGGCTGATTACCAGCATACTCCTGGAGGAAGCTGTCTCTGCCTAATTAACTCAGTCCTGCTGTGGACCTCATCTCTTGCACCCAAGTAGATGAATTCACATGATCTTTCAATCTCATCTAAGAAACGGAATTTAAAGCTTCCTGAAGAAGCTAACCATGGAAAACTCACCTTTTTTATAGTAAAGTGTTAACTTTCATTCTCTTACTCCATTTATGTACTTTTTAGGGCTTTTGGCATTACTCCAAAATATATGCATTGAACAGTTTTTCCACGGTAACAGTAGCACCTAGATTCCATTAATCATAAGATGCACTATCAATGTGTGTGGCTGAAGGAGGATCGATACCCAACATCTCAGAAGACAGATTCATCCTTAACTCATAGACAATTGTGGGACAATATATGCTGGAAACTTTTAGTCGACACAGGGGTCCGACAATTGGAGGGAAGAAACTCCCAAAGTCGTAAGTATGAAAACCACAGGTGATTCAGGGAATGTGGAGGTGGACCACATCCTTGAGCAACACACTGTCCTCATGGGGTGTTTCAGCATTTGTTCATCTCCAGGTAATATCTCTGAGATGTCCTGCTCTACAGGTCCTGGGTATGGAGAGAGTTCAGAGAGAGAGAGCCTCCATTGCTTTCCCAGCTCCAGAGTTGGTCATTTGTTTATGTGGAAGGGGAAACTTTGCTATGGAAATGGAAATCTGAGCAATGGAACTGGAATTTTAGAATGTCCATGAACTTTATATTTTCTGACATGGTTGGAAAGGGTAAGTGGGTGAGACAGGAGAAGAGATGAAGAGTATCAGAGGAAGATACAAGAGAGAAGATAACAGAGAGGAATTTGAAGGTGACAGAGAGAATGATACATTAGTTGTGGGTAGGGATTTGTCTTTTAAAGGGTTCTATAACCGTGTCTGCAGACTTATTACCCATGGATGCCTGGAATGAACAGAATACTTGCTGAGTGGGTGCATCCTTACTGGTTTCATGGGCAGTACAGTTGCCAAGTTCTTCATTCCTTATTTCATTTATTATGGAAATTTGGGGTCTTAAACTTGGCAACATGTCGAGTTCTCAAGACTGGTTCTTTTTCATGAAATGGCATTGAAGAACTTTGTGGGCCCTGAGAACATTGGGATACTACCTCATCCTCTAGTACCTGATTGCTCCACGGATTTCCAGAATGTTTTGCTTTGTCTTGGGCATCCTAAGCCTCGACAGATGTCAGCAGTGTAGGAGATGAGGTTAAGTTTAAAAGACAAAATATTTCTTAAGTCTTCATGTCAGAGGGTTGCCTTCTCAAATGATGGAGGGTTTTCCTGGGTAAGGTACCAGATGAGGAGGAGAGTAATCTGGGATCATTGTGTCAATCAATACTATTTATCTGGAATGAGTCTTTGGACCTTTTGTATAGGTCGCATTTAGCTCACTGGAACTTACAGGAAAACATTGGGTGTGCCAAAAACATAAATTGGAGACACATCTCCTGCCTTTTTATGATACAAGCAACATGGCTGAAGGCATTCACATGTTCGAAAAAGAAGGGTATCTATAAGACAATAAAAAGCACCTTAATTTTATCAGTTTAGAGTGCTTTAGCATGCTCTTCAATACTCTAACAGAGAGAGAGAAATATACACAGCAAGGGAGAAACATATAGACAGAGATACAAAAGGATCAGATTTGGTAGATAACAGTCCTGAACCAGTCCAGAGCTACTGGTATTCATCAAGTTTGCAGAGGTAGAGACAGAAGGAAAGAGAGATTGTGAGAGATTAGTAGAGAGCAAGAGCAATAGAGAGAGACAGAGAGACAGAGAGATAGAGAGAGGGGCGGCTCAGCTAGCAGGCAGTTTCCTTGCAATTCAGGATGAATTATAGAGGGCAGCCCACCAGGGTTAAGGGACATACATAGAGAGACACTGAGAGTGAGTGATAGAGAATTAGAGTTGAAAATTCAGACAAACAGACCGAGAGACACATATACAAACCAAGGTTTCTGAAGGCTGAAATATGTGAATACCATGTCCATGGGTGGGTCCTATCATAGTCAAGGAGTATGCTGTCTCTGCCTCATGAACTCTACTTTCCTTCTGTCATCATTGGATGCACCCAAGTACCTGCAGTCCAATGATCCTTCAGTCTAATCTAAGATATGGAATCAAATTTCCTGGAAGAAGCTACCGTGCAAAACTCAAATTTAGTTCAGTAATATGTGTCTTTTTATTTTCTTAGTCCATTAATGCACAACATGGTGAATATAAATTGCTCCTTAAAAGCATTGAACAGTTTTTCCAAGGCAACAGTAACAAGAAGGATGCCTCAATCTTAAGATGTATTTCCCATGGGCTAGCACAAAGAAGACTTAGTACTCCCATTCTCAGAACTCAGAGTCACCCTAAACTCATGGGGACAGTAGAACAAAATACCTGAACATTCAAGTCGACACAGAATATCTATTATTGGAGGGAAGAAACTGCCGAAGGCATAATCCTGAAAACACAAATGATTCAGCAAAAGTGGTGTTGGACCTCATCCTTAGGATTAACACCAACCTTAAGGGGTGTCTCACAGTTTGGTCAGTCTGAGAGAATGATCTCTGCAGATTACCACTCATCAAAGCATGGGCATGGTGAGAGGTCACAGAGAGAGACTTCCATGGCTTTCTCAGCAATAGTTTTGGGGTTTTGTGTATGTTGAAGGGGAAAGTACGAAATGGATCCTGAACACTGAGCAATGGAAAACCTACCTATGAAATTCCATGAAGCAAGGATTTCAGAATGGGTGGGAGAGGGTGAGTTGGGAAGAGAGAAGAGATGAAGATGGTCAGATAAATAGCAAAGAGCAGTTAGCACATAGGGATTGGAAGGTCAGAGGGAAAGGGAGAGAGAGAGAGAGAGAGAGAGAGAGAGAGAGAGAGAGAGAGGTAGGCAGAGACTTAGAGAGCATAAATGGGTCAGGATCTGTCTTTTATGGCATCTTTTAAAGCCACCTGCAGACTTAGTAACCCTGAAACCTGGACTAAACAGAGTACTGCCTGAGTGTGTACATCATGCCAGGTGACTTGGACAGGCCAGCCTGTGCCTGCACCTTTCATTGATGCTTTGCTGAATACTGATTGTTGGGGTGTAAGAAATGGCAGTTTAGGGAATAAGGATATGGAGTGATCTAGATTGCATACTGCTGAATAGGGCATTGAACAATATTGGGGACCTGAGAAAGTTGTGGTCCTACCACATCCTGGATTATCTATTTGTTACTTCCTTAGAACAGGTAGCACTGACTTGGGTCTCCTAGACCTCCACAGATGTCAGCAGTGTAGGAGACAAAGTTAAGTTTAGAAACAAAAGAGTTTCTGAAGTCTGGTATCAGGGTGGTGATAGGACAGATGATGGAGTGATTCGCAAAAGAAAGATACCAGATGATGAACAAAGGAATCCAGGATCATAGAGAAGCTGAATACAATTTTTTTCTCGAGTGCATCTTTGGACCTGTTTGCATGTGTCCCAGGAGGCTCCTTGGAACTTATAGAGATATTTTGGTTTTGCCAAAAACATAAGTTGGAGACACATCAGCTGCCTCTTTATGATAGAAATGTCTTGGCTGAAAGCATTCTCATTTTTAAATGGGAAGAGTATCTTTTGGACAATAATAAAGCACCTTAATTTTGCCATTGTAGAGAGGTTTATCATGCTCTTCAGTACTCAGACACAGAGACAGATACACACAACACACACACACACACACACACACACACACACACACACACACACACAAACACACACACACACACACACACACACACAGAGAGAGAGAGAGAGAGAGAGAGAGAGAGAGAGAGACATACAAACAGACAGATAAAAGTTCAGTTTAGGTGGAGACCAGTCTAGAACAAGTACAGCTTCAGGGATTCACCCAGCGTGCAGAGGCAAAAACAGAGGTCTAGACAAAGAGAGAGACAGAGTCTTTGGCCTAGGGTAGCAGGCAAACACATTGCAAAGCAGTTAGAATTATTGACCCCCACCCAGGGTGTAGAGACATATACAGAGAGACACAGACAGTGAGAGACAGAAATACACAGAGACAGAGACAGTGAGTGCTAGAGAGAGAGTTAGAGGATGAAATGACAGAGGGACATACAGTCATTCCAAGAATCAATGTAGGCTTGGATAAGTGCATTATACATCCAGAGACTGGATAAGCTGTCACTGCCTAATGAACTCAATCGAGTTGCTGATATCTTCTCTAGCACCAAGTAGATGCAGTCACATGATCTTTCAATCTAATCTAAGAAATGGAATTTAAACCTTCCTGAAGAAGCTAACCATGGAAAACTCACCTTTTTTCATAGTAATGTGCTTCCTTTCTTTCTCTTAGTCCATTTATGTACTTCTTAGGGTATTTGATATTGCTCCATAAAATGACATTCAACAGTTTTTCCATGGTAACAGTAGTAACTAGATTCCCTTATAAATAAGATGCACTTCCAATGCGGGTTTCTGAAGGAGGATGGTAGCGAACATTTCAGAAGACAGAGACAGCCTTAACTCATCGACAATTGTGGAACAAAAAGGCCAGAACCATTGAGACAACACAGGGGTCTGACTATTGGAGGATAGAAACTCCCAAAATCATAAATCTGAAAACCACAGGGGAATCTGGGAATGTGGAGGTGGACCACATCCTTGGGCAACTCACTGTCCTCATGGGGTTTTTCAGCATTTGTTCATCTCCAGGTAATATCTCTGAGATGTCCTGCTCAACCGAGCCTGGGTATGGAGAGAGTTCATAGAGAGATCTCCTCCATTGCTTTCCCAGTTCCATAGTTGGTCATTTGTTTACGTGGAAGGGGAAAGCTCACTATGGAAATGGAATCCTGAGCAATGGAACAGGAATCTTAGAATGTCCAGGAACTTTAGATTGTCTCACATGGTTGGATAGGGTGATAGGGGACACAGGAGAAGAGATGAAGAGGGTCAGAGGAACATACCAAAGAGAAGATAGCAGAGAGGAATTGGAAGGTGACAGAGAGAATGATACATTAGTTGTGGGTAGGGTTCTGTTTCTTATAGAAGTCCTATAACCCTGCCTGCAGACTTATTAACCATGGAACCTTGTACTGAACAGAGTACCTGCTGAGGGAGTGTACCCTTCCAGGTCTCATGGGCAGGACAGATGCCAAGATCTTCATTCCCACATTCATTTATTATGAAAATTTGGTGTCTCAAACTTGGCAATATTGGGAACAACGATTTCGAGTCCTCAAGACTGCTTCTTTTTGATGAAATGGCTTTGACCAGCTTTGAGGCCCTGAGAATATTGGGGTACTAACAAATCCTGGAATAACTGATTGCTTAACATATTTCCAGAATGTTTGGCACTGTTTGGGCAGCCTAATCCTTTACAGATGTCATCAGTGTAGGAGATGAGGGTAAGTTTAGAGGACAATATATTTCTCAAGTCCTGGTGACAGGGTTGCATGTTCAAATGAAGGAGTGTTTTCCCAGGGAAAGGTACCAGAGGGGGAAGAGAAGAATCTGGGATCATTGTGGGATTGGATACTGTCTATCTGGAATGAATCTTTGGACCTTTTTGCATGGGTCCCATTTAGCTCCCTGGAACTTAGAGCAAAACATTGGGTGTGCCAAAAACCTAAATTGGAGATATGTCACCTGCCTTCTTCTGATACAAGTAACTTAGCTGAAAGCATTCACATGTTTGAAAAAGAAGGGTACTTACAGGACAAGAAAAACACCTTAATTTTGCCATTTAAGTGTGCTTTAGCATGCTGTTCTATACTCTAACAAACAGAGATAACCACACACAGCAAAGGAGACACATACAGAGATAGAAAAGGATCAGATACGGTAGATAATAGTCCTGAGAAAGTCCAGAGCTGCTGGTATGTGGGGGACTGAATAATTCTCTTATGGAATATTTTAGGGCCCAGCCTCTAGCTTCTGTAAACATGGAGCACTGGAAAGCTCACCATTTTATTGTTAATGCCAGTAGGGCTACTATTGTTTACCATGGTCTCAGAGTAATATGCCTCCTAATTTGTATCTCTATGCGCCTAAGCTCCTCACCAGGGCAGAGGGACCAGAGGTGTGTGAGTAACTTGAGAGGACAGGAGGTTAGGAGTTAGGGTGCGAGTGTCCAGAGGAGAGAGGAGTACAAAGAGTGATGGTCCCCTCGTGATCATGGCAGGACGGTTAAGGAACACTAGAAAAGATGGCTAATAAAGAAATGACTCTAATTCTACAACATGGAACTGAGAGCTCTCTGAAGATGACAAGATGCCTGTGTTTGTCTTTATCATCTCTGGGTTGCTAGGAGCTTCCAGGTACACACATCCCCACTCAGGTAGAACCTCATGGCTGTCGTGGGTTAAAGCTGAGACAAGCTGGGTCACGACAAAATGGCGCCTGAAGATGGGGCCTTAGCATGGGGGAAGAAGCCATGGACACCACGAAGATACAGACAACGCAGAGGTTTGGAAAATTCGAAGAGACAGTCTTTTCGAGAGAAACGGTTGGCGAAGAAGCATGCACATGAAAAAGAAGTGGCCTAATGTGGTGAGGGAACAGCATTAAGTCAGGAATAAAACTGTATATATTTGCAGAAAAAGGAAACAGATATATGTAATATAAAATAGGAAGACGTCAGCCAGCAGCTGATGAAAAAAGATAAATTGGGTTATTTAACCCTTAAAGCAGAAATGTACACAAAACATATGTAAGACGAAATTATCAGCCAGCAGCTGACAAAATAGGTAAAGCGAGTTATTTAACCCTTAAAGCAAGAGAAAATTTCACAAAGAAGATGTGAGACTAAAATATCAGTCAGGTGATAAAGTAGTAAAATGTAATGTGTTAAACTACGGGATGAAAAATGCAGGTAATTGTAAATATGAAACAGGAATATTAGCCAGATGGTAAAGAGAAGTTATCCTTGAAAGTAAAAATGTATATATTAGAGAAATCTGGCAGGTAATTCTTAGTCAGATGATTGTATATTTATTTACTTGGGTACAATTTATTAGCAGGGAGAACTAAAACAAATTGTCCCGCGCTAACTGTCTTGCCAGCAAAAACGACGCAGGGACACTCCTCAGGATCCTTCTGCAGTAAAGCTTTACTGCATCTTGAGAGAGAGAGCGTAAGCTTACAGGGTGGAGACCCCGAACACCCAAAACCCTCCCATATATAGGCTGGCAACCGCCGCCTCAGACTGTTACTCTCTGACTGGCTGAAGCTCGTCGGACCATATGACGTCAGCTGATCGGACCATATAATGTCACGGGAGGGGCGGAGACCAAGGGCTGGAAAGTTACAAAGTTACCTAGTGTGCATGTGCACCAGCTTGTAACGGCTCCTAACATATCCCCTTTTTTTGTTAATTAATGATAAGGCTTCATATTTTTACAAGCATGTAGGTCACACATACATTGAGGGATAGAGGCAGAGGTTGTACCTCCCAAATCATACAATAAGACTGTGTACGAGAGTCGCCACTAGGTTGTTAGCTTCACCCGAAGCGCTCTCGACCTGTCCTCCTCCGTTTTTCTGGGAAAGGGAAACTGGGGCAGGCAACCCTTATGCAGGACAACATGCCTCCCAGAGAAGCCTGCATATTAGGCAACTCTCTGTGCGATGCTTTGCTCGACATCCCTCATGGGCTGCTCAAGCCAGACACTCTACCCTGTGCAATGAGCCTAGGCTCCAGGTGTGCAAGAGCTGTCTGGCCGGTGGCCTATTGCTTAAACATTGTTAACCAAATGTCCGTGGAAGCCCCTTGTTCCAAGGCTACAAGCACTTGGGCGATCTTAAGTATGAGCCCTGAGCCTACAGACCAGCCAGAGAAGCAACACCAATCCGCAGCAAACGGCTGTGCCAAACATTCCCATCCCCACCCATTCTTTGAAGTAGGAAACAGCTGAGGTGACCCATGACGACAGTCCCTCCGTCAGTGACAGATCGATAGTGGCTCTCAATTCATGCAGCGTCTGCTCAAATTCAAAGGTCCAATTCTGCAACATAAACTGGGAAAGGCTTTTAGAAAGATTAGCTGCTTTGGTGAAATTCTCATATTGTAACACATAGGCCAGGGAGCTTCTGCTCACAGCCTAGTTGGGCCATCTGCCATAATATGTCCAATTGTTATTGACACATAGGCCTTGGTCAGCTACTGAGAAACAGAGACTTCCCTTAAGGGAAATAGTCCTATTTTCACAAAGCTCTGTTCATCCTCAGGCAGAAAAGCTAAGCCCAGCTCTTTATTGGTGGCAAAGAATCAGGGAAAAACCTATGCATTATACATCACCAGCATCGGAAGTGGGAACGTTGACGTGATTCCCCAACGTGGTTCCCCCTGGACAGCTGGGGTCTTGATCATCATCAGTAACATCAGGAGGAGCAGCTTGCTCCCCCCTTTCATGTGTCTGGTCTGCTGCATCCTTCTGCTCCAGGACTGTCCTGGTAAGTCTTTCAGGGACCCAGAAAGTATTTTCTTCATTCTGTGGGAAAACACAAACAGCTCCCCTGGATCTTACTAAAATAGGATCCGGCCTTTCATTCATTGGTTAACACATCTTTCCATTTCACCAATTCTTTAGGTCGATATGGGTCTAAGCAATGTCGCTCTGCTGCGGTCTGATCATGCTCATCTGAGTTTAAAAAATTTATGGTGAAGAGTGCCACTGCTATGGCAACTCGTGGCACGGGGGGCAAATCCTTTATTATACCCCCTCTTTGTTTAATTAAGTATGATGTGAGCATGCAATGTGCACGCTCAATGATGCCTTGCCCTTGAGGGTTATATGGCAAGCCCGTAATACATGTAACTTGCATTTGTGCACAAAATTGTTTAAATTTCTGAGAAATATAAGCAGGTCCATTGTCAGTTTTTAAGTATTTAGGCTTGCCCCAGGCACTCCATGCCTCAAGACAGTGTTGAATTACGTGGGAGGTCTTTTCTCCAGTGAGTGGTGTGGCATGGAGAACACTGGAGCAGGTGTCTATTGATACATGCAAGTACAGGAGTTTCCCAAAGAAAGAAACATGAGTGACATCCATCTGCCATACTTGTAATGGTAAAATCCCTCTTGGATTTACTCCAGTATGATGGACAGGGAGAAACTGACAACAATTGTGACATTGAGTAACGATATCACGTGCCTCTTTCCTAGTAAGAGAGAAGCGCTTGCGTAGGGTCTCAGAAGTAACATGAAAGTTGTCATGGAAGGCTTAGCGGCTTGCAGCGGGGGGACAAAAACTGCCGCAGTCAGCCTTGTGGCTTTATCTGCCAAATCATTTCCTTGGCTCATTGGGCCAGGAAGTCCTAAATGAGCCCAAATATGTGTAATTGTAGGGAGCCGTCCCTGCATTCTCCATTACAAGATGGCGCCTGCATCCAGCAGGCACCGAATGTAAACAAGATTATTGCGCAGGCGCTGGGTAATTTTCCATTCATTGATCTCTGCCTATTCCGTGGCGTCATATGGGCCTATGAGCTGCAGCCAATCATAGGGTGACACGTCCGAGGAGGCGGTTGCCAGCTTTTATTAGGGGACGGGATTCTTGGCTCCGGGTCTCCGCTCTGGTAAGCTTATGTTCTCCTCTCAAGACGCATTAAAGCTTTACTGCAGAAGGATCCAAATGTCCTGTGTCCTTCTTGCCGGCGAGATAATCTCGCGGGACATCTGGTGCCGAAACCCGGGAACTTGTTAACATCGCCGGCACCGCGGAGACCCCTCGGATGGGGCGGATTCAGAACTGCAGGGTGGTAAATTCGGAGAGGTATGTCTTTTCTGGACCTTGGCTTGGGATTGTTGATCTTTTTCACTGTTGTAGCAATCTTGAAGAAGTCCAGAATTACATGTCAGAAACCGAACGTAGTGAGAGATGGGGCCTGCCCAGTAATAAAAAAGGAAAAAGGACCTCCCGGGATGTCTAATGACAACGGAGTGAGTAATTTGTTAGATGATTCTGTAAATAAGTTTAAAGCTTTAAATCTTGATAGCTCTGATGACTCTGAAAGCTCAAGAGATAAAGTTTTAGAGGAAACAGCTCAGCTAGGTGAAAAAGAAACAAAAAAGGGGGGACAGAAAATAGGGAGTATCCGGTCACACCCTGGTAAATTTAAGAGAAATAAAGACTCAAAACCTAGTCTCTACCTTATGGTGGAAGTAGAGGCCTTGGAGCTGAGCAACTCAGACTCTGAGATTTTAGATCAGCTGCCAAAAGTAAAAGCAAATATGAGGCCACCGCCTGTTAATCCAGCGGGTGTACTTCCATCAGCACCCCCATTATTTGGTACCGACTCCTTTTTACCATTAGAGGAGCGGAGGAAACTACAGATGGCTTTCCCTGTCTTTGACAGGGGAAAACCAAACAAAAGGAGGGAATGGGAGCATCCTTACCCTCAGTGCCAAGAGTTGCAATATCCATGGCACTCTTTACCCTTAATTTTCTAAACATTGACGCTCAGGGCCATACTGCGGCCAAGCGCCAGACCTCAGAACCTAAAAGGCCAAAGGAAATGGTAAAAGATATCTTAACTGGTCTTTGGTGAGTCCCGGATCCTATTCTCATAAGATCCAGGGGAGCTATATGTGTTTTTCCACAGGATGAAGAGAATGCCCTGCGGATCCCAGAAAGACTCACACGAAGAGCCCCTTCGGACCCTCAAAAGTCGGAACTCCACCCTCTCCCCAGGAGTTGAGAGCCGCTATTATCCAGATTAACTCTACCCGCCTTGACCTGTCCTTGACGGAGTGATTGTCATCATGGATTGCTTCAGCTGTCTCCTATTTTAAGGAATGGGTGGGGATGGGTGGTCTGTAGGCTCAGGGCTCAAACTAAGAGAGACAAGGTGGTTATCGCCCAAGCGCTTGTAGCTTTGGAACAAGGGGCTTCCACTGATATTTGGCTAACTATGCTTAAGCAATAGGCCACCGACCAGACAGCTCTTGCACACCCGGAGCCTAGGCTCATTGCACAGAGTAGAGTGTCTGGTTTGAGCAGCCCATGAGGGATATTGAGCAAGGCATCGCACAGAGAGTTGCCCAGTATGCAGGCTTCTCTGGGAGGCATGTTGTCCTGCATAAGGGTTGCCTGCCCTAGTCTCCCTTTCCCAGAAAAACGGCAGAGGACAGGTCGAGAGCGCTTCGGGTCAAGCTAACAGCCTGATGGCGACTCTTGTACACAGTCTTAATGTTTGATTGGGAAGGTACAACCTCTGCCTCTATCCCTCAACATTTGGGTGACCTATTTGCTTGTAAAAATATGAAGCCTTATCATTAATTAATAAAAAAGGGGGAGATGTAGGGAGCCGTCCCTGCATTCTCCATTACAAGATGGCGCCTGCATCCGGCAGGCACCGAATGTAAACAAGATGATTGTGCAGGCGCTGGGTAATTTTCCATTCCTTGATCTCTGCCTATCTGTGGCGTCATATGGCCCTATGAGCTGCAGCCAATCATGGGGTGACACGTCCGAGGCGGTGGTTGCCAGCCTTTATTAGGGGACGGGATTCTTGGCTCGGGGTCTCCGCTCTGGTAAGCTTATGCTCTCCTCTCAAGACGCATTAAAGCTTTACTGCAGAAGGATCCCAATGTCCTGTGTCGTTCTTGCTGGTGAGGCGATTGCTCGGGACATGTAATATACATGGGAGCCTGTCTGGTTAACAAGCAATCTTGTAATTTTTGGAATAGAGATGCCACTCTGCTAGTGGATCTAATGACTCCAGCTGTCTCCAGTAAATTTACAGCATTGACCACATAGGAGGAGTCAGAAACAATGTTAAGAGGACCTGGGAATTTTTGAAGAACATCTAATACCACTAAGCATTCTACCAGCTGAGGGGAAGTCTCAGCATATTGCCGTGAGAACACCTGGGTACCCACAACATAGGCTCCCAGGCCAGTCTTGGAGCCATCTGTGTATACCACCGACCCATCTTTTAATGGAGTAGGAGAGGTGATTCGGGGAAACACAATAGGATGAGATGCAGCAAAGTGCAACAAAGGATGACTAGGGTAATGATTATCAATTTTTCCCAAAAAGGTGGTGACTAATATGGCCCAATCATCAGAGGTGGCGGCCAAAGTCTGCACTAGAAGAGAGTTATAGGGAACAATTAAGGCCGCAGGATGTCTGCCAAAATGGCTGACAGCGGCCTTCAGGCCCTTAAGGGCAAGTTGAGCTATGGCAGCAGGGTACCAGTCAATGATCTTCTGAGGCGAGGCATGTGGGTGGATCCATAACAAGGGTCCATTTTGCCACAATACTTCAGTGGGCAATCTTTTTGTTTTAAATACACAAAGGGAGAAAGGCTGAAGTAAATCAATGCGGTATAGTTGTGCTTCTTTAATGGCTTCTTCCACTAAACGGAGGGAGTCAAAGACCTGGGGGAGGCAATATGGGTATTCCCTTTCAAAATATCAAACAGAGGTTTTAATTCCGCAGAGGGGATCTTTAAAAACGGCCGCAGCCAATTTATGTCTCCCAATAATTTTTGAAAATCATTCAAGGTATGTAAATCATCTCTATAAATCCTTAATTTCTGTGGGAGAATCATATTTGGGAGCACCATGGAGCCCAGGAAGTGTCCCGTATCTGAAATTTGGACCTTCTCCATAGCAATTTGGAGGCCTCAAAGTTGTAAATTTTTAAGCAGCAAAGGGTAAGCCTCTCGAAGAATCCTTAAATCCCTATGGCACATGAGCACATCATCCATATAATGGATCCCAATTAAATTTGGATATTGTTCTCTTATTGGTCTGAGAGCCTCCTGTACATATAATTGACATATGGTAGGGCTATTTGCCATGCCTTGAGGTAACACCTTCCATTGGAATCGCTTATCAGGGTCCATATGATTAATGGAGGGGACAGTGAATGCGAAGCGCAGGAATAGAGAAAAAACAATCTTTGATGTCTAATATTATTAAATTCCAATTTTTGGGTAATGCAGAAAGCACGGGAAAACCTCTTGCACTGTACCAAGGGAAGACATTTGCTCATTAATAGCTCTTAAATCATGGAGCAAACGCCATTTACCTGATTTCTTTTTAATGACAAAAATTGGAGTATTCCAAGGGGAGGTTGATGGTTCTATGTGCCCCAAAGCCAATTGTTCTGCGATAAGATTGGTTACAGCCTCCAGTTTTTCAGAGGTTAATGGCCATTGGGGAACCCATACCGGATCCTCTGTCTTCCATATTATGGGCCGTGCTGCCCCAATGGCGCCTAGGAAAAACCCAGGTCTTGTCTTCCTGGATTTGGTTCGGGGGATATAGGTTCTATCTGCCCTTGTTCTAGGCGTCCTAATCCTTTTTCTGATTCGTACCCCATTTTTCTCATGATGTTGATAGCTTGTGGTGAATATTCATTAGACAAAGCAAGCCCCATACCCTCCATGATGTCACGTCCCCATAAGTTAACAGGGAGAGGGAGCACGTATGGGACAAACTGTCCTTGATGACCCTCCATTGATTTCCAAGTGAGTGTGGAAGAACTGATAGTGGGGTGAGAGCGATAACCCAAGCCCTGTAAAGAGTGTGATGATTCTGTAACTGGCCAGGATTTTGGCCACCAATGTGAGGAAATTATACTTTTATCTGCCCCTGTATCTAAGATACCCTCAAATGTTTTGCCATTAACCCATAGAGTCAATTTTGGTCGATCATGGAGTTGAACAAGTAGGTAGGCTGAGTCCTGTCCTGAAGAGCCCATCTGCCTTTTGTACTGCATCCTGATAGGGGTTGCCTGGGAGGAGTAGCAATTGAGCTATTCTGTCTCCTTGACTGATGGAAAAGATCCCATTTGGGCTGAAGCATAGAACCTGGATCTCGAGGGAATGTTGACTGTCAATGACGCCCGGGTGAACAATTAGTCCCCGTAGTGTAAGCGACCCTCTACCGAGAATAAGACCTATACTCCCTCTTGGCAATGGCTTGGGGGTTTGGACAGGAACGGGCTGCATGCCCATCTGACACATCAGTAAGAAGTCAGAGGCAGCACGCAGGTCCATTCTTGCTCCGACTCCAGGGGGGGGGTCCCGTCTGTCACCCTGGTGAATCCGTCTCCATGTTTTGGAGGGTCCTGAGACCAAGGGTCTGCTGCTCCGTTTTTTGGAATCTCATTTATTGTTGTCTCTATAGGAGGGAGAATCCTACCTTTTATATCTCTCACAGAGCGGCACTGATCGGCCTTATGGTAGACTTTGCCACAACGAGTGCAAAAAGTCAGTGGACCTCTCTCCCTATCTGGCATTTTACAATCTTTTCTCAGGTGTCCTGCCTTTCCACATCTAAAGCAAGTTCTTTTATCCGGCCCCTTAAGGGAGCACTTCTGAGACTGTAGGATGGCAGCAGCTAACCCTGCATTAGTAAGGGGTCCCCCAAGTTCTCTACGGACCCTAAGCCAATCTTGTAATCCTTTGTTTATTCTCGGGGCTATAGCTGCGCGATATTCTTGGGTGGCCTGTTCAAAAACTAGCTGTTCAATTAGAGCCATGGCTTGTTCTGAATCACCAAAAATATGACCGGCAGCCTCGGTCATTCTGGCCACGAAGTCAGAAAATGACTCCTGGGTCCCTTGAATAATTTTAGTGAGCTGATTGTCAACGCCTCCTTTCTTGGAGAGCGCCCTCCAGGCCCTAATGGCTGCGTTGGCGATTTGTGGATAAGCGCCACAATGATAATTTGTTTGATCAGCTGCAAAACGACCCTGGCCCGTTAACAGATCGAATGTCCATAGTTGCTGTTCAGGAGTTAAGGCCGTCGCATTAGCTCTGGCCTGCTCTTGGGCGGCCTCATGCCAGAGTGCTTTCCATTCCATGCATTGGCCCATGCTGACAAGCGCAGCTTTTGCGACCATCTGCCAGTCAGATGGCGTCAAAGCATTTAGGGCAAGTCTATCTAATTGTGCAAGAGTAAAATTGGCTGTGACTCCATATTTCCTGACTGATTCTGCCAATTCTTTTATCTGATTATATTCCACGGGTGCAAGCATCCGCTCTCCCTCAATGCCCTCAAAGATGGGAAAAGCGAGGTGCAGCTTTCTTTTTACCTTTTCTGGAATAAAGGAATAAGACTTCAGGCGCGTCACATGGGGGGGGGCGCAGAAGGAGCAACCTGTGAGACGGCTGTTTGAAGCTGCCGTCTTCGAGGTTTTTTGCTACTTTGTATATGGTCATCCAGATGGTATCTTTTTTCTCATCTAGCTGAGCTTTTACCTCAGTATCTAAGACTTCATCTCCTGAGCTTTCAGAGTCATCAGAGCTATCAAGATTTAAGGCTTCAAGCTCATGTACAGGATCTAACAAATCATACACTCCCTTGTCATTAGACACCACGGGAGGTCCTTTTTCCTTTTTTGTTGCCGTTTCTTTTCTTACATACACTCCCCTGTCATTAGACACCACGGGAGGTCCTTTTTCCTTTTTTGGGACCTCGCGAGCCCCACCTCTCACTACGTTCAGTTTCTGACATGTAATTCTGGACTTCTTCAAGATTGCTACAACAGCGAAAAAGGTCAAAATGGCTCCGAGGAAAAGTACAAAAGCCTCTACACTACCTTCCCAAGATGGCGACAATCCCAAGCCAAAGTCCAGAAAAGACAAACCTCTCTGAATCGTACCTCCCTGCAGTTCTGAATCCTCCTTGTTGCCAAGGGGTCTCCGATGGTGCTGACGATGATGAGGTCAATTTCCCGGGTTTCGGCACCAGACGTCCCGCGCTAACCGTCTCTCCAGCAAAAACGACTCAGGGACACTCCTCAGGATCCTTCTGCAGTAAAGCTTTAATGAGTCTTGAGAGAGAGAGCATAAGCTTACAGGGCGGAGACCCCGAACACCCAAAAACCCTCCCATATATAGGCTGGCAACCGCCGCCTCAGACTGTTACTCTCTGACTGGCTGAAGCTCGTCAGACCATATGACGTCAGCTGATCGGACCATATGACGTCACGGGAGGGGCAGAGACCAAGGGCTGGAAAGTTACAAAGTTACCTAGTGCGCATGTGCACCAGCTTGTAACGGCTCCTAACAACAAATGAAAGCAAGTACAGGAGATTTTAGAGTCTATAAGTTTCAAAAGGATCCTCCCATTTGCAAAAGCCACAGCTATGATGCAGCATCTTGAGTTGCGCAGGGGCTTGGGGAAGCATAGGTGTGGCCTCACACACAGGCCCTTGGGAGATATCTAGGAATGTAATGGATTACAGAAAACTCCGTGCCTACTAAGTGGAAGATGGCTGGTAAAGAATATACAGGACCAATGATTAGGATCAGCAGGGAGAGAGAGTTAATAAGTACCAAGGTGGAGGGAACCTTCACCTCCTTCCTTCATTTTAAACTGGAAATACAGAAAGGCAAATACTCAATGGTAAAATTCAGCAAGAGATAAGAGACTTAGAAATTTTAGCGAAATTGTTAACAGGAGATAAGAAATTTACAAGTTTCCTTGGATCAGAGAGAGAGTGAGGCTCAGGGAAACATAGCAGGATGCGTGTGCCATTACCATTCAAACATCTCAAGGAACTAAAAATGGCTTGTGTCACATATGGAACAACAGAGACTGATAGGGAATATTGCTGTAGAAATCTCACCCCTAGGAAATTGAAAGCATGTAACCCTAGGCTTGCCAGTCAGGAGGAGGATATTTGTTATAGAAAGCAGGCAGGGACTTAGGGAGTTAGTTTAGAATTGGTTTCTAGGCCTGTGTGGACATGATGCAAAATGGTTAGATACACAGGTATTGGATCTTTGATTGTGAAACAACTAGCTCATGCGGATGCTGGTACTGCATGCCAGACCTCGCTAAGGCCTCACAGGAAAAGGACTGACATAAGCGAGTTCATTAAGAATTTTTCTGGTGTGGACCTAGCTTACACCAGGGATTAGCGATGATGGCAGCCTTACAAGACCTTCAGTTAAAAATAAGTTATTCCTACACAGAAAGCAAGGCATAAGGAGGAAGAAATGCCAAGAGCCTTCTAGAGTTTGCTTTGGACATGTTCAGGAAGAACACCACGTCAGATAGTCTCCAAAAAAGAGAAAATAGGGGATCAGGCTTGTGCTCAAAATATAGACACAGTTTTTTCTGCCGCCCAGAGGGAATAGTCGAGCTAAAGCCGAGGTCAGCCGTGGCAGCCTCCTCAGTCTGCCGGCCCACAGCCAGCAGCATGGTGCCACCTCGTGCCTGACGGGGTGACAGGCAGCCTGATTCCTCAGGGTAATTTACAGCTTTGGGAGATGCCGCCATGGCTGATGACTAGTCAATAAACGGTACTGGTACAGCCACACAGAAACCGATTTTGAGACTTATAAAGAAGAAAGGGCAACATATTTAAGCCTACATTTGTTCAAATTTTGGATGCTCATATTTCAAGAATTGACTATAGCTACTATGTTAGGAGAAATTCCTATTAGGTATTTTTCTTTTCAACAAACTGATCATAACCTAGGCAAAAGGAGAACTGTGAGACATATGCAAGTTTTGAATGAAAGGTGTGGCCACACATGGATGCGTGATGTGATTGCAAATTTTTGAATACAGATGAATGGAAATGCCTAAATTGCCTTGGATATGATTGCAGAGATATTTACTTTGCCTCAGATATGGTTTAAAAAATATCAAAATCCCTTTAATATGGTCAAAAAGAGCATCCAGTAAGTCAGTCAATATCTTAACAGGAAAAATTAATGATTTGAGCCCTAGGAGATAGTCAATAAAAAAGTTAGCAAAGCCTATAGCATTAGTTTAGAGACATGAAGAAGCTTTGGATGATTCTGTAAATATTTTACAGATGAGAGGTTACAGATCTTCCTATATTTTTAAGGTTAATAAAGGAAAATCTAGAAAATAAAAATTGATACATGATTTTTAAAAAAAGGGTTTTAAGAAAAGCCTCAGGAGAGAGCAATCCTGTTAGATTCATAGCTTGAATGTGTCTTTGCAAATGCAAATTAGGTCAGATCAGCTAAGATGAAAATGAAGTCTTATCAGCTGGTCAGCTTCGAAGGTTAGATTAGAAAAGGCTACATAGAAACTTTAAATAAATCTTAAAAATTGTTTAAAGACATATGTTGTATTCTAAAGAAATTAAGGCTTAAAAGATAGCAATTGAAAAGATAGTTTAAAATATTTAAATGAGTTTTTCAAAAGCTGTTATAAAATATTCATTGGTTAAGTATGTTTTTTGAACATCTAATGATGATTTAAATACTTTAAGAAAGATTCTATAAGGAGATAATGATCCAGATGTACCCAAACAGGTAACTAAGAAGGTAGACTAGTTCTATAATTAGAGAAGGCAATTCAGCATCATCAGATATATGGACTATACAAAACCATGGGGGCTTATGTGCTCCCCACAAAACATAGTCCAACTTCGATTTTATAGCAGAAGGAACCATTATGGTGGTTGTGCCTACCTGTCTCACAAGCCTAAATATTAAGCCCTTATTTTAAAACAGTAGCTTACATGATGAAGAAATGCCATATAGATTCTAGAGGGTATTTTAGGAGTGAAGCAAATATGATACATGTGCCCTACCCTAAGCAACAGTTTAGTAGGTTATTTCAGAACAATGATTCATGGACGATCGCCTTTGCTCAGTTTTCAGGAAGAATTGATAATCAGGTTCTAGCTCATGGACTGTTATAATTTACAAATGCATCCGTTTGTATTTCCAAAATTGTAAAAAACAGTCCAGTAAAAATATGCTATGTTAGTTTTTAAGCAATGGTTCTATTGGGAGAGTCACTTGTATAGGTTATTAATAGAAAGGAATAGATAGAGCAGACAGCTCGGGCTTCAGATCAAATAATCAAATTGCGAGCTGTTGCAGTGGTCTTTTAGATTCTGGTAAATTTGTATACTGAGAGTTACTATGTCTTTAAGGCTTATAAGGTAGTAGAGACAGTCCCATGCACAGGGTCTAGTAATAGTCAAGTCAGAATATTATTTGAGCAAATTCAAATGGTGTGTTTCACAGTTTGGTCAGTCCCAGAATAAGATCGCAGTGGTATCCTGCTCAAATGAGTCTGGGTATTGAGAGAGGTCATAGAGAGAGACCTTCCCATGCTTTCATAAATCCAGTGTTGGTCTTTTGTTTATGTGGAGTGGTAAAGCCTGCTACGGAAACTGAAGACTGAGCATTGGAACACCAACTTTCGAAAGTCCACAAACAAAGATTTTCTGACATGGTGGGAGAGGGTTAGTGGGGGAGCCAAGAGAAGAGATGAAGTAAGTCATCGGAAGAGCAGAGAGCAGAGAGCAGAGAGGAAGTGGAAAGTGAGAGAGAGAAAAAGAGTGTGAGAGTGAATAACAAAGCATGATTGGGTCAGTATTTGTCTTTTAAACGGGTCCTATAAAACTCCCTGCAGATTTAGTACGCATGGAAGCTTGAACAGAGTACTGCCTGAGTGAGTGAATCATGCCCGGTGCCTTGAATAGGCCAGCCTGATGCCTAGAACTCTCATTCCAACTTTCCCTGATGATGGAATGTTGGGGTGATAGACTTGGCAATTTAGCAAAAAAGAATATCGAGTTCTCAAAAGTGCATCCTGCTGCAGTAGGGACATTGACCATCATTGTGGGACCTGAGAAGTTTGTGGTACTAACACATCCTGGTTTATCTGGTTGCCTTCTCCTTGTACAAGCCTTGTGGCACACACCTGGGCCTCCTAGACCTCTCCCGATGTCAGCAGTGTAGGAGATGATTTAAAGTTTCGAAGTGAAAATGTTTCTGAAGTCCTGGTATGAGAGTTATCAGCTGCCTCTTTATGATAGAAGCGACTTGGCTGAAAAAATTCTCATTTTGGAATGGGATGGGTATCTTTTGGAGAATAAAAAAGCACATTAATTTTGCCATTGTAGAGAGGTTTCACATTCTCTTAAGTACTCAGAGACAGAAACATACACACACACACACACACACACACACACACACACACACAGAGTGAGAGAGAGAGAGAGAGAGAGAGAGAGAGAGAGAGAGAGAGAAAGAAAGAAAGAGAGGGACACATATAAACGGACAGATAAAACCTCAGTTTAGGCGGAGATCAGTACAGAACCAGTACAGCTACAGATATTCCCGCAGGGTGCAGAGGCAAACACAGAGGAACAGACAGAGTGAGAGACAGAGACTTTGGCTTTGTTTAGCAGGCAAACACAGGGTTTAGAGACATATACATAGAGAACCAGACAGTGAGAGATGCAGATACACAGAGACAGAGGCAGACACAGAGAGTGATACAAAAGAGTTAGAGAATGAAATGAGAGACAGACACATACAGTCAAACGCTTGATCTAGGCTTCTATAAGTGAATATCACGTCCAGAGGCAGGCTTGCAACATACTCACGGAGGATGCTATCTCTGCCTAATGAACTCTGTCCTTCAGATGACAACACATCATGCACCCAAGTATCTGCAGTCCAATGATCTTTCCATCTAATCTAAGAAATGGAATTTAAACCGCCCTGGAAGAAGGTAACCATGGAAAACTCACCTTTTTTACAGTAATGTGATTTCTTTCATTTTGTAAGTTCATTAATGTATTTCTAAGGGTATTTGACATTCCTCCACACAAAGGCATTGAATGGTTTTTTCATGGTAACTATAACTGCTAGATTCCTTAAACATAAGATGTAATTCCAATGGAGGTAGCTGAAGGAGGCGCAATTCCCAGCATCTCAGAAGACGGATTCAGGCGTCCTCATTGACAATGGTGGAACAAAAATGCCTAAACAATAGAGACAACACAGGGGTCTGAATAGCAGAGGAAAGAAACTTCCAGAGGAATAATTCTGAAACCCACAGGTGATTCAGCGAATGTGGTGGTGGACGTCATCCTTGGGAAACACAGCATCCTGATGGGCTGTTTAACCATTTGGTCAGTCCCAGAGAAATGTCTCTGTGATGTCCACATCTACTGAGCCTGGGTATGGAGAGAGTTCACAGAGAGAAAGAGCCTCCATGGCCTTCATAGCTCCAGAGGTGGTCATTTGTTTATGTGGAACATGAAAGCTCGCTATTGAGACAGAACCCTTAGCAATGGAACACGAATTTAGAATGTCCATGACCTTTATATTTTCTGACATGTTTAGAGAGGGTGAGTCGGGGAGAGAGAAGAAGAGATGAAGAGGGTCACAGGAAGATACCAGATACCAGAGAGCAGAGAGGAATTGGAAGGTGACAGAGAAAAAGACATTAGGAGTGGGTAGGGATCTGCCTTTTAAAGGGGTCCCATAACCCTGCCTGCAGACTTAGTACCCATGGAAGCCTGGAATGGGCAGAGTACTGGCTGTGTGATTACACCGTTCCAGGTCACATTGGCAGTTAGCCAGATGCAAGGACCTTTCATTCCCAACTTCACTGATTATGGAAATTTGAGGTCTTAGATTTGCAACTTAGGGAATAAGGATGTCAAGTTCTCCAGACTGCTTCCTTTTGATGAAGAGACATTGACCACACTTGGGGAGGTTGAGAATAGTTGGGTACTACCACACCTGGATTACCTCGTTGCTCCACGTATTTCCAAATTATGTGACACTATCTGGGGCATCCTAAGACTCGGCAGCTGTCAGCAGTCTAAGAGATGTAGTAAAGTTTCCAAAAAAAGTTTTCGGAAGTTCTGGTGTCAGAGGGGAGTATGGTTAGATGAGGGGGGTTTTTCCATGGGAAAGTGCTCAGAGGAGGAGGAATGCAATCTGGAAACTCTGAGAAGCTGAACACTATTTATCTGGAGTGAATACTTGGAAATTTGTTGCATGGGTGACATTCAGCTCCTTGGACCTTACATGAAAACTTTGGCTTTGCCAAAAACATAAAATGGAGACATATCAGCTGCCTCTTTTTGACCGAAGCAACTTGGCTGAAAGCATTCACATTTTGGATAGAGAAGGGTATCTTTAAGAAAATACAAATGCTCTTTAGTTTTACCATTTTAGAGTGGTTTAGCAATCTCTTCTGTACAGTGAGAGAGAGGGAGACAGACACACAGCGATTAAGACACAGGCATCCAGAAAGACAAAAGGTTCAGTTTTGTGGGAGAACATTCTTGAGGAAGTCCTTAGCTGCTGACATTCACCCAAGTTGGAGAGGCAAAGACAGAAGGCCAGAGAGTGACAGAGGGAGCGAGGGAGAAAGAGAGAGGGAGACAGAGAGACAGGCCAAGTGTATCAGACATGTCCAATGCAAAGCACGTATAGTAGTAGAAACCAACCAGGTGAAGAGACATATACAGAGACACAGAGACAGTGAGAGATAGAGATACACAGAGACAGAGACAATGAGTTATAGAGAGCTAGGTACTGAAAAGTCAAACAAGCAGACAAACACACAGTCATGCCATGGCTTAGTGTAGGCTGAGATAATTGAATACAATGTCCATTGCTGGTTCCAAACAAAATCATGGATGATTCTGTCTCTGCCTAATGAACTCTGTCCTACTGCTGACATCATTTCATGCACCCAAGTACCTGCAGTCTATTGTTCCTTCAATCTAATCTAAGAAAAGGAATTTTAACCTTCCTGGAAGAAGCTAATTATGGAAAACTTACCTTTTGTTACGGTAATATGGAATGGGAAGTGTATCTTTCAGACAACAAAAAGGGCCTTAATTTTGCGATTGTAGAGAGTTTTAGCATGCTCTTCAGAACTCAGAGACCTTGAAAATAGTGGTGTACTACCACATCCTGGAGTACCTGGTTGCTCCATAAATTTCCAGAATTTGTGGCACTGTCTTGGGGTGTCACCAGTGTAGGAGATGAGGTTAAGTTTAGAAAACAAAATATTTCTTATGTCCTGGAGACAAAGGGTTGCATGGTCAGATGAGGGAGGGTTTTCACAGGGAAGTACCAGATGATGAAGTGAGGAATCTGGGAACATTATGAGGATGAATACTATTTATCTGGAGTATCTTTGAACCTTTTTGCATGGGTCCCATTCAGCTCACTGGAACTTATATGAAAACTTTAGGTTTGCCAAAAACATAATTTGGAGACACATCAGCTGCCTTTTTGATACAAGAAACATGACTGAAAGCATTCACATGTTTGAAAAAGGAGGGCATCTACAGGACAATAAAAAGCACCTTAATTTTGCCATTTTAGTGTGGTTTACCATGCTCTTCAATACTCTGACAGAGACAGAAACACACACAGCAAGGGAGACACATGCAATCTGACAGACATAAGGATTAGATTTGGTAGAGAACAGTCCTGAACAAGTCCATAGCTGCTGGTATTCATCTAGGTTGCAGAGACAAAGACAGAATGAATGAGAGAGGTTGAGAAAATGAGAGAGAGAGAGAGAGAGAGAGAGAGAGAGAGAGAGAGAATAAGAGAGATTTAGTGCGTCAGGATCTGTCTTTTAACAGGGTCCTTTAAATCTGCTTGAAGACGTAGTAAACACAGAAGCCTGCATTGACAGAGGCCAGACATTGTAAACATGAAAGCCTGCATTGACAGAGGCCTGCCTGAATGAGTGCATCAAGACAGGTGCATTGGACAGGCCAGATTGATGCCTGCACCTTTCATTCCTATTTTCCCTGAATACTGATTGTTGTGGTTTTAGAACTGGCAATTTAGGGAATAAAGATATAGAGTTCTCAAGATAGCATGCTGCTGAAACAGGGCATTGACCATCATTGGGGACTGATGTCCTAATACCATATCCTGGAATATCCTTTTGTTCCCTATTTGGACATGCCAGGTAGCACTCACTCGGGTCTCCTAGACCTCAACAGATGTCAGCAGTGTAGGAGATTTAGTTAAGTTTAGAAGACAAAATATTTTTAAGTCCAGGTGACAGAAGGTTTTATGGTCAAATGATGGAGCGTTTTCTCAGGGAAAGTTACCAGAGGAGGGGGAGAGGAATCTGGGATCACTGTCGGAATGAATACTTTTTGTCTGGAAGGAATTTTTGGACCTTTATGCATGGGTCCCATTTAGCTCATTGGAACTTACAGGAAAACATTGGGTGTGCCGGAAACATAAATTGGAGACACATCACCTGCCTTCTCTTGATACAAGCAACTTGGCTGAAATTATTCACATGTTTGATAAAGAAGCATATCTACAGGACAATAAAAGGCACCTTAATTTTGCAATTTTAGAGTATGTTAGCATGCTCTGCAATACTCTGACAGAGACAAAAACACACATAGCAAGGGGGACACATGCAAACTGACAGACATAAGGATCAGAATTGTTAGAGAGCAGTCCTGAGCAGAGCCAGGTTGCAGAGCCAAACACAAAAGGACAGAGAGAGGGTGAGAGATTGGGAGAGAGAGAGAGAGAGAGAGAGAGAGAGAGAGAGAGAGAGACAGAGACAGAGAGACAGAGAGAGAAGAGAGAAGAGAGACAGAGAGAGACAGAGAGACAGAAAGAGACAGAGACAGAGATAGAGACAGAAAGACAGAGAGAGAGAGATGCCTTCACCTTTCATTCCTACTTTCCCTGAATACTGATTGTTATGATTTTTGAAATGCCAATTAGGGAATATGGATATCGAGTTCTCACGATTGCAACCTGCTGAAGTAGGGCATTGACCATCATTGGGGACCTGAGAATGTTGTGGTACTACCCCATCCTAGAATAACTGTTTGTTCCCTTTTGGACAGGCCAGGTAACACTCACTCGTGTCTCCTAGACCTCAACAGTTTTCAGCAGTGTAGGAGTTGCAGTTAATTTTAGAAACAAGAGTGTTTCTGATGTCCTGGTATCAGAACGGTGATAAGACAGATGATGGAATGATTGGCAAAAGAGAGATCCCAGATGATGAAGAAAAGAATCCGGGATCATACACAGGCTGAATACTATTTTTCTGAAATACATCTTTGGAGCAGTTTGCATGGGTCCCATTCAGCTGTCTGGAACTTACAGGGATATTTTGGGTTCTCAAAAACATAAATAGGAGACACATCTGCTTCTTCTTTATGATAGAAGCAACTTGGCAGAAAGCATTTTCATTTTGGAATGGGAAGGGTTTATTTTGGACAATAAAAAATCACCTTAATTTTGCCATTTTAGAAAGTATTAGCATGCTCTTCAGTACTCAGACAGAGAGATAGACAGACAGACAGACAGACAGACAGACAGACACACACACACACACACACACACACACACACACACACGGAGAGAGACAGACAGAGAGAGAGAGAGAGAGAGAGAGAGAGAGAGAGAGAGAGAGGAACACATACAAACAGACAGATAATAGCTCAGTTTAGGTGGAGACCAGTCCAGAACAAGTAGAGCTTCAGGGATTCACCCAGGGTGCAGCGGAAAAAATAGTGGACTATACAGGGAGTCACAGACTTTGGATTAGTGTAGGAGGCAAACACATTGCAAGGCAGTTAGAATTATAGATACCCAATAAGGGTATAGAGACATTCACAGAGAGACACAGACAGTGAGAGACAGAGATACACAGAGACATAGACATAGACAGTGTGTTCTAGAGAGATAGTTAGAGATTGAAATGACAGAGAGACACACAGACAGTCCTAGGCTTAAGGTATGTTTAGATAAGTGCATTATACATCCAGAGGCTGACTCCCTGCATACTCCTGGAGGAATCTGTCTCTGCCTAATGAACTCCATCCTGCTGCTGACATCATCTCTTGCACCCAAGTAGATGCAGTCACATGATCTTTCAATCTAACCTAAGAAATGGAATGTAAACCTACCTGAAAGAAGCTAACCATGGAAAACTCACCTTTTTTACAGTAACGTCATTCCGTTGATTCTCTTAGTCCCCTGATGTACTTCTTAGGTTATTTGATGTTGATCCACAAAATGGCATTGAAGAGTTTTTCCACGGTAACAGTAGCAGCAAGTTTCCCTTAAACATAAGATGTTCTTCCAATGGGGGTGGCTGAAGGAGGCTAGGTACCCAACATCTCAGAAGACAGAGTCAGCTTTAACTCATCGACCATTGTTGAACAAAAAATGCCTGAACCATTCAGATGACACAGGGGTCCGAAGAGTGGAGGGAAGAAACTTCCAAAGTCATAAGTCTGAACCCCACAGGTGATTCAGCAAATGTGGTGGTGGACCTCTTCCTTGGTAAACACAATGTCCGCATGGGTTATGGCAGCATTTGGTCAGCTCCAGAAAAAGATCTCAGGGATGTCCCGTTCAACTGAGCCTGGGTATGGAGAGAGTTCACAGAGAGAGAGAGCCTCCATGGCTTTCTCAGCTCAGGAGTGCGTCATTTGTTTATGTGAAAGGGGAAAGCTCTCTATGGAGATGGAACCCTGAGCAAAGGAACACGAATATTAGAATGTCCATCAACTTTAGATTTTCTGACATGGTTGGAGAGGGTGGGTAGGGATGTGTCTTTTAAAGGGTCCTATAACCCTGCATGCAGACTTATTATCCATGGAATCCTGAGCGAACAGTGTACTTGCTGAGTGAGTGCAACTTTCCAGGTGAAATGGGCAGGTACAGATGACAGGACTGTCATTCCCACCTTCATTTATTATGTAAACTTGGTGTCTTAGACTTGGCAATATTATGAATAACTAGGTCGAGTTCTCAAGACTGCTTCTTTTTGAGGAAAGGGCATTGACCAACTTTGGGGTCCCTGTTAATAGTGGGGTACTACCACATCCTGGAGTACCTGTTTGTTTCACGAATATCCAGAATGTGTGGCACTGTCTTGTGCATCCTAAGCCTCAGCAGATATTAGCAGAGTAGGAGATGAGGTTAAGTTTAGAAGAAAAAAATTTTCTTAAGTCCTGGTGACAGAGTTTTACATGGTCAGATAATGAGGGTTTTCCCAGGGAAAGGTTCCAGATGTTTAGGAGAAGAATCTGGGAACACTGATAGGCTGAATACTAATTATCTGGAGCACATCTTTGGACCTTTTGGACTGGGTCGAATTCAGCTCACTGGAACTTAAAGGAAAACTTTGGGTTTGCCAAAAACATAAATTGGATACATATCAGCTGCCTTTTTAGATAAAACAACTTGACTGAAACCATTCCCATGTTTAAAAAAGGAGGGTATCTTCAGGACAATAAAAAAGCACCTTAATTTTGCCATTTTATTGTGGTTTAGCATGCTCTTCAATACTCTGACAGAGATGGAAACACACACAGCAAGGAGACCCATGTAAACAGACAGACCAAAGGATCTGATTTGTTAGAGAAAAGTCCTGAACAAGTCCAGAGATGCTGGTATTCATCCAGGTTGCAGAGGCAAAGACAGAATGCCTGAGAGAGGGCGAGAGAGAGAGAGAGAGAGAGAGAGAGAGAGAGAGAGAATAAGAGAGTCAGGTCCTGTCTTTTAATAGGGTCCTTTAAATCTGCTTGAAGACGTAGTAAACATAGAAGCCTGCATTGACAGAGGCCAGACATTGTAAACATGAAAGCCTGCATTGACAGAGGCCTGCCTGAATGAGTGCATCAAGACAGGTGCATTGGACAGGCCAGATTGATGCCTGCACCTTTCATTTCTAATTTCCCTGAATAATGATTGTTGTGGTTTTTGAACTGGCAATTTCAGGAAAAAGGTTATAGAGTTCTCAAGATAGCATGCTGCTGAAGCAGGGCATTGACCATCATGGGGGACCTGAGAATGCTGTCGTACTAACACATCCTGGAATATCCTTTTGTTCCCTTTTTGGACAAGCCAGGTAGCACTCACTCGGGTCTCCTAGACCTCAACAGATGTCAGCAGTGTAGGAGATTTAGTTAAGTTTAGAAGACAAAATATTTTTTAAGTCCAGGTGACAGAAGGTTTTATGGTCAAATGGTGGAGTGTTTTCTCAGGGAAAGTTACCAGAGGAGGAGGACAGGAATCTGGGATCACTGTGGGAATGAATACTATTTATCTGGAATGAATCTTTGGAACTTTATGCATGGGTCCCATTTAGCTCATTGGAACTTACAGGAAAACACTGGGTGTGCCAAAAACATAAAATGGAGACACATCACCTGCCTTCTCTTGATTCAAGCAACTTGGATGAAATCATTCACATGTTTGATAAAGAAGCGTATCTACAGGACAATAAAAGCCACCTTAATTTTCCTGTTTTAGAATGGTTTAGCATACTCTTCAATACTCTAACAGAGAGAGAGAAAAACACACAGCAAGTGAGACACATACAGACAGTGATACAAAAGTATCAGATTCTGTAGATAACAGTCGTGAGCAAGTCCAGAATTGCTGGAATTAATTCAAGTTTGCAAGGAAAAGACAGAAGTCCACAGCGAGAATGAGAGATTGGGAGTGAGCAAGAGCAAGAAAGAGAGACAGAGAGACAGAGAGGGGGCCTCAGTTAGTAGGCAGTTCCAGTTGAATTCAGGTAGAATTATAGCAGGTGGCCCTCCAGTGTGTAGGACATACAAAGAGAGACAGTGACAGTGAGTGATAAAGAATTAGAGTTGAAAATTCAGACAAAAGACAGAGAGACACACAGACAAACCAAGGCTTAGTTTAGGCTGAGATATATGAATACCAGGTCCACCGGTGGTTCCTCTCATACTCAAGGAGTATGATGTCTCTGCCTCATGAACTCTGCTTTGCTTCTGATATGATTGGATGCCCCCAAGTACCTGCAGTCCAATGATCCTTCAATCTAATCTAAGATATTGAATTTAAACCTTCCTGGAAGAAGCTACCATGCAAAACTCAAATTTCTTTCAGTATGGTGTCTTTTCATGTTCTTAGTGCATTACTGCACAACCTGGGGAATATGACATTCCTCCTTAAAAGCATTTGAACAGTTTTTCCAAGGTAACAGTAACTGAAAAGATGCCTCAATCCTAAGATGTATTTCCCATGGGCTAGGCAAAAGCAGGCTTGGTACTCCCTAACTCAGCTTGAACTCATGGGCAAAAGCAGAACAGGTTCTTTTAAATCGGTCTGCACAAAACTCAATCAGGGGCACAGATCACTGGTGTCAGAAGACTCTCCATAGTGATGACTAATGGAACCGGAAACACCCCTGGCCTACCTAGGCTGATGGGCCTAAGAACTGCAACTGGGCCTCAGCATGTCTGAGCCCGTTGCCGAACTCAGATACAGCACACACTGGTGTCAGATTACTCTATGCAGTGTCGACTAATGGAACCTGAAACAGCCCCAAGCCTACCTGGCCAGAAGATGGACAAAGAACTGCCACTCGGCCTTGGTGTGTTGTAGCACACCGCCTAACTAGGATCAGGCTCACATATCAGTGGTGTCAGAAGACTCTAAGCAGTGACCACCAATGGAACCAGAAAGAGCCCCAGGAATACCTTGGCCAGCAGATGGAGGCAGAACTGCCACTGGTCCTCGGCATGTCGGATCCTGCCATTGAATTCTTATCCTGGGCTGGCAGATGGACACAGCACTGCCACTGGGTCTCTATGTGTCCGAGCCCGTCTCGGAACTCAGATCCTGGGTGGGCATATGGATGCAGAACTGCCACTGGGCCTTGCGTGTCGGAGCCCGTTGCCGAACTCAGATGCCTCACTGGTGTCAGTTGACATTAAGCAGTGATGACGAATGGAACTGGAATCAGCCCCTAGGCTACCTGGGTCAGTTGATAGACATTGAACTGCCACTGGGGCTTGGCATGTCAGAGCCCTCCTGTGAATTCGAATCTTTGCCAGGCAGATAGATGAAGAATTGCTACTGTGCCTCCGAACTCAGATCCAGTCCACAGATCACTGGTGTCAGATGACTCTAAGCCCTGAAGACAAGTGGAACCTGAATAGCCCCTGGCCTACCTGGGCAGCCAGATGAGGCAGAACTGCCACTGTGCCTTGGTGTGTTTGATCTAGCCGCTGAACTGGGATCCTGGGCAGGTAGATGGACGCAGAACTGACACTGGGCCTCGGCATGTCAGAGGAAAACAAACCAAGAGAAACCATCATGTAAGGAGCCTGTATAGGTTTAAGCAGAAATCAGCCACAAGGAACATGTATGGAACTCTACAAGGATGGCTCCATCTAACCATCTAAGCAACAAGAGATAGGCTACCTTAAATGCCACTACCTGATACTGAGATTGATCGGTAACTTATATGCCACCATAGCAACATCATCCAGCAGCTGATGGAAGTAGAAACAGACAACCACGGTTAAATACTGAAGTGAAATTGAATACAGTTACAGAGAAGGAAGAGAGATGAGCACAGTGGTGAAGACCAGACTGGTGAAACCCACCGAAACAGTTGAACTCAACAAGGGGGAGCACTAGGCCCCCAGACTTATCACTGGGAAACAAGCATGGAACTGATCAAAACACTATGAATATGGGTTTCAGTGAGAAGGCCTCTGAAATCCCAGGGGCCTCTTGTACTAGATGAGTACTTATCCATAGCATAGGAATGGATTTGGGGAGCCCATTCCACACAGGGGTATACTCCCTCAGTCTAGACTAGGGGGGTGCCTAGGCTTCATCCTACAGGATATGACAGACTAAGAATAGCCCCCATGGAAAATTCACTCTCACCTGGGAGAAGAAATGTTATGGGAAATACAGTGTATTTTTGAAGTGCAGGGGAGCAGGGGAGGAAGTGGGTTTAACAGGTAAAACAAACTTCTTTTTAATTTAAATAAAAATGGAGGAAAAATCTATAAAGTACCACAGCTAATGTACCAAAATGTATGAGTGAAACACCAGGAAGACTTAAGCCATCAAAAATTGTACAATAAACATAGGATTGCCTCCATTTTGGGAAATGCAGCTTATGGCATATATCTAAGTGGTCATCAACCAGTTTGAATATCATAATTGTGCTTTTACCCAAATGTGTACTGCACTGTATACAAACATAGTAGACTATTGTGGTGAAGCAGAAGTTAAAATAGTTGCAGCCAGAGAGAGACTTTTGCCTTCTGCCTGAGTACAGGAGGATATATTGTGAGGTCATGACTGGGTGTGGCTGGTTTAGCATTTGAAGATGTAATAGATTGTGACAGACACATCCTAAGTGTTTCATAACAAATTTGACAGAAATCTCTCTGCCCATATCATGGGCCAAAGAAACATGGAGCAACTCAGATGGAGTTTTGCCCTTGGGGATTTTAATATCCTAAGGTATGACATTGTACATTTAAGAACACCAAAATGGCATTGATTCTCCAAAGGAGCCAATGACACCAGGTTTGGGCATTCTAAGCAACTGGAAATGTTAACCAACATGAGGGAACCTAATCTCAATAACTATAGTCTATGAAGTACCTCCTTCAAGTCTTTTATTAGATTTTCTCTTCCATAAGAAGTAAAACACTATTGTGTATTCTCTGTTTATTTCAGTACCCGACTTTTAAAATAGATTATTTGTTGTTGTGGTGACTAGTTTCTTCAGTCATTTGTATAATTTAGAAATCAACCCTTGGCTAGAGTTGGGAAGGTAAATACCTTCTCTTTATTTTGTTTGCTGCTGTACTGTCTTGTTGACAATGTCTTTTCCTTTACAGAAACATCTCAATTTCACGAGACCCCATTACTGAGTGTCTTTCGTTCAGTTATATTCAGGAAATGGACTCCTGTTGAAATTTCTTCAATGCTACCTCCCTGTTACACTGCTGAGTGGTTCATTGAGGCTGGATTTATTTTGAAGTCTTTGATCCATTGTGACATTTGTTTGGTCCATAGAGGAATACAAAATGGCTAAAGGACACTTAAGAAATTCTTCAACGTCCAAAGCTATCAGGGAAATGTGAATCATTACAACTTTGAGATATTATATTACACCTGCCAGTATGGCTATAATAAAAGCACCAAGAACAGATTACATTGGAGATGAGTGCAGAAATTATAACTGTTCTGTATTTTGCTGGACGTGAAAACTTGTACAATCATTTTGTCAGTCAGTATGTAAGATTTTCTCAAAATTTGTTATAGTTCTACTTCACCATCTAGCAATTCCACTCTTTGGCATGGACCCAAATATGTACATTCATACAACACAGACATCTGTACAGCTAGGTTCAAAACAGCAGCATTTGTAATGGCAACATCCTGGAAACAACTAATATGTCCTTCCACTAAAGAATCAATAAAAAAATGTGATACAATTAATCAATGGAGTACTGCTTGTTGGAAAAAACAAATAAAACAAATGGATGGAACTAGAAGAAAAGATACTGAGTGAGGCAACCCATACACAGACAAATATGTCATATCCTCACCATTTTATTAATATTAGACATAGGACAAATGATGACTAGCCTACAAAACAATACCTGCTGAGAAACTAGGAACATCTAGGACCCTTTGAGTGACATTCATGGTTCCTGAGAATAGGGGAAAGGCACTAGACCCCCTGTCACTTGGAGAAAGAGGAGGTAAGTCGTAGAAAGATGAGGGGAAAATAGGAGGGGATAGGAGAATTTGAGATATCAGTAAGTTTGATTGGGCGAGAAGGATAGATGAGAATGAGAAAAGAGATACCTTAATAGAGGCATAAATTATTGTTTTAAAGAGAAATATGGCCCTAGGCAAAAGTCCAGTGATCCACAAAGATAATCCCACCTAACAATCTAAGAAATAGTGGAGAGGCTACCTTAAATGCACTTCTCCTATATTTGATTGGTGACTACCTTATATTTCTTCCTAGATTGTTCATTTGATAGCTGATGTAAGCTGAAGAATACACACAAACCTAAACAATGACTTGAGCACCTGGAATCCAGGTTCAGAAAAGGAAGTATGATGAACAAATGGATCAATAATAGGGTGGGTGAACACAAAGAAAGAGCTGACATGAACAAGTGGGAGCTCACAGACCACATTCTAACTGCTGCAGAACCATTATAGTACCATGTTTCTTATGTGCATTTGATTGGAAAATTATTTCCCAAACTTTGACTGTGAGGTAGCAAGTGTCTTTAATGTTGAGCTGTGTTTCATGTTTGCAGGAGATGGAGAGATCCTCTTTTCATATAAAATCTATTAGCCTGTGTCTTTTTATATGTATATTATGTACACTGATATTAAAAGATGTTAATGACCAGTGATTGTTAATTATTTTATTCTTTTTGGTAATTTATTTTTGTTACAATTACATCCTTCCTCTGCTCCTGCTAACCACTATTCCTCCATACCTTTCATTTTTTCCTGGAGCTGGTAATGCCTTCTCTAGTAAATACACCAAGTCTGTCCTATTATCTAGTTGAGGTAGGATCAAGGAACATTTCTAGCCACCATAACCCTGTGTGGAGGCAGACCAATTTATCTCTCCATATATAATAGAAACCAACAAGTCAATTTTTGCATTAGAGTTAGTAATTGGACCCACTGGCAGTGAGCATATATTGTCTGATATTCACTCTTGTTTCCTGGATTAAGGAAGAGCAATTTAGTCCTATGTTGGCTCCCTTCTTCTCAGTCCAAAGTGAGTTATTTCTCACTAGGTCAACTCAGTAGAGGCCCAAGTTACTTCCAGATCTCTTGGAGAGGCCTTAATATCATGCACAAGTGAGGGGGGAAGTTCTGGATGAAGACTCCCATGCAGAGGGTTTGCTGGATAAATGTTGCACTTTACCTGAATCTCATCAGTCTTTGCAGTTCACTCAAGGGACTATAACACCATCCTTTTCTGTAGACTGTAAGTTCACACATAGATCCACTCACGTGGAGGAGTTGAAAGCTTCTTCCACTTTAACAGTGGACCACATGCCATCCTCATGTGTGAAAATCAGAAATCACCAGAGAGTCACAACACAAGGAAGACTCAATAGATTACATTCTGGTGATATTTGCTCATGCCAGGAATCTAATTACCGAGAATCTCCCACATCTCCTTTGACATCTGAGGGAGGCATAAAATCCAACACTAAAGATGGATAGGACATTGTTCTTAGTACTTCTGGGTCTCTAAACATTCCTTCATTCTCAGAACAGTCACAGGTTACTTCCATCTTTTCTGGCGAAGCCCAAGCACATTCCACATATCACAGAGGTACTGTGGGTGATCTCTCAACTTCAGAGCATTCTGTGGAACCATTTTGCTTTGGCTGTGGATCACTTCTGCCATGTCAGGTCACTCCAGGGCGTATAACACTATCCATTCCTCCAGATGCTACATACACATATATGCCCTTCCTGAAGAAAGACATCACACATTCTCCCTCTTACAAAATTGGTTCTAGTCGTTCCTCCTCTGGGAGAAACAGATTGAAACAAGAAACCACAATAAAAGGAAGAATCAGAAGATCACATTCAAATCAAAATTGCATTGTACAGCAATCCTATGACCCACAAAATCCCTGCACTGCCTTTAGAGCTGAGGGAGGCCTAAAAATTTGCATGGCTGATGAAAGGATCATTGGCATTACCATGGGACATCAGAGTGCCCTGAGTTTCCTTCATCCTCAAAAGAGTAGCTAGCTAGGTTCAGCTATCTTGGAGGGGTCTGAACATCATTTAAGAGTGAGGAAGGAATTCTGGTTGAGGACTCGCCTGTAGTAGGTCCACTAAACCAATTTTGCTCTGTCACTGATTGTTCTCAGCCATTGAACTTCACTCAGGGGCCTACAAAATTTTCCATTCCTGTAGATTGCAATCTCACAAATCGTTTCTCTCAGGTGGAAGTGTTGACAACTTATTCCTCTTTAAAAGATGACCGCATGCCATCCACTTGTATGAAAAGCAGTATTCAACAGTCAGACACAGCACGAGGAAGACTCAATAGATCACAACCTGATGCTAATAACTTAGAGCAGAAATCCAATGACCCAAAACCTTCTACCTCTGCTTTAACATCTACCTAAAAAGGAAGGCCTAACATCTAATTAAAAAGATGAATGGTACTTTGATATTGTTCTTGCAACATCTGGGTGTCTAAAATTTCCATTATTCTCAGAACAGGTACAGATTACTTCCATCTCTACTGTCGAAGCCCAAACATAGTCCACATATGTTGGAGTTTATTTCGATAATTCCTCACCTTTAGAGAGGTATGTGGATCCATATTGATCTGGGCCAGGTTTTTTCAAGCCCATTGCAGTTCACTGAAGGGCCTGTAAAACTATCCATTGCATCAGATTGGACATACACACATATGTCTTACCAGGATGAAGATATCAATCAATCTCCCACGTAAAAAGTAGGGCCCTGGGGTTCCTGCTCTATGATAAGGAAACTAAATCATGAAACTACAGCACAAGGAAATCTAAGTAGATAAAAACCAGATTAAAATGGCCTAGAGTTGCAAAACATAAACAATAGACTCCTTGCACTGCCTTAAGAGCTGAAGGAGTCGTAACAAAAAACACTTCAGATAAATGGGACACTGATATTATAATGAAGTCACCTGATTCTCCAGACATTCCTGAATCCTCAGAAGAGGCCCAGGTTACTTCCAGATCTTCCGGAGGGGCCTTAGATTCCTCATCATTTGTGCAAGAAATTAACGGTGATGCCTCTCCTTCACTGGGTACTCTGGACCAATTTTGCTCTGTCCCTGATTCTGTACAGCCTGTGCCCTTCAACCAAGGACCAACAACACCATCAATACCTGTAGATGGGACTTTCACACATATGCCATTGCGGGTGGAAGATGCCCTCTATAAAAGATGACACCTGGGACTCCTCTTGTATGAGAAATAAAATGCAACAGGCAGCCCCTGCACTAGGAAACATGACTAGATCACATTCTGATGCCAATTACTCAGGCAAGAATTCCAGTGAAAAACAATCTCCCAGGAATGCCATTATAGTGCAGGACTCCATGACGTTCAATACAAAAGAAAAGTGGGACTTTAAAATTCATCTAGATACATCTGTGTCTCCAGAACGTCCCATATTCTCAGAACAGTCACAGGATATTTCACTCTCTACTGGTGGAGAACAAACAGAGTCCATAACTGAGGGAGTTCTGAATGATCCCTCACATTGAGAGGGTCCTCTGGAACCATTTTTCCTGTGACTCTGGATCTCTTCTGCCCTTTCATCTCACTCAACGGCCTCTAACACTATCAATTTCTGTAGAGTAGACAAACACACACATACCATCTACACAGGAAGTGATCAATAATTGCCCTTCTTTCAAAATGGGAACCTGGTATTCCATTTCTAGTAGAAGCATATAAACCCAGAAATCACCATAGAAAGAAGCTGAAGTAGATCAAATCAAGATCACAGTGGCACTGCACAGCATTCGTAAGACCCACAAACTCCTTTCAATGCCTTAAGATTGAGGGAAGCCTAAACACTAGAATAACTGAGGGATGTTACATTTGTATTACCATGGAAACTGACATTCCTACACCCACAGAAGAGGCACATATTAGTTCATAGTCTACCTGACAGGCTATATTATCATCCATGTGACTTACTTATGGCTCCACTATAGAGTCCTCAGTGAACCAATTTTGTTCACACAGAATAACTGACACATTTACACTCTTAGAAATGTGGCCCAATGCTGTCATCCTCTTTTAGAAGCAAACATAATTTAGGAACTAGAGCTTAAGTGAAACTCAATGGATCATCACCAGTTTACCATGGCTTATACCAGAAAAACATTGACCCACGAAAGCCTTCTTCTTCCTTAAAAGCTTAGGAAACACTAACATTTAACTCATCTGTTGGGTGGGACTTCTTCATTTCTCTTGGGCTTTCTTTTTTCTGAGGTCTTTCCTTCATCTACATGACAGGCACAGGTTAACTCATTGGAGAGGTCCTAGCACATATGACAAGTGAGAGGGGCATTCATGATGATGCCTCTCCTTGGAGGGTAATGTGCAAACTTTTTGCTCTACCCGGAGTTCTTTTGACACTTTAATTCACTCAAATTTGTGTATTGTTGTCCATACCTGCAGACCGGAATTTCACACATGTGTTACCCCAGGTAGAGTAGCTGACCCATTCTCCATCCTACAATATTGGCCCCATGTGTTCTTCTATTAGAAGAAGCATATGGAAACAGAAAACCCCGACCAAATGAAGCCTCCTCATACTGATTAAAATGGATTAGACTAGAAAACCTATGGCCGGCAAATGCAGAGCTAAGTCCTAATACCTGATGAAGTAGCCACAACCAACATATTTTATGAAAGGGGCTTAAACTTTATTCTAGGCACCTCTGGGCCACCAGACATTCCACCGTCCTCACATCAAGCACAGATAACTTTCATGTGCATTAAAGACATTTTGCAAATTATACATGTGATTTATCAGTTCTAGTTTGCCCCAAAGCTACATGTTGGATTGTGGATCACTTTTCCTGTCACTGATTCTTTTTGGCCATTGAAGTTTACCCAGGGACCTTTAAAAATGACCATACTGGTATACAGTATTTTTCAACGTCTCCCTTCCTATGAAGAAGTTGCTTTCATTCTCCTTCAAGGACTCGGGGGACAACACATTACAAACTAAAGAGAAGACATGCAAACAGGTAGACCCTCAGCAAGGGAGCATCACAATTTTTCCTTAAGAACAATATGGCTTCAATCAGACCTGACAGAACTAGAATGCTTCAGACCTATTCACATGCAATAAATGGTCCAGATAGGCCCCTTTTCCAGCTGACAGCCAAACAGCATTCTCATGACACAATAAGATATGAGACATATATCTTTAGAACTAATGCCCTAAGAAGTGCATAGATACATATGTCCCTTTAAATTTATTATATACTTACAATCCCCCATGAGGAGACACATCAGGTCTTTAATCATAACAAATGGTCTCATAAAGAAACCTAAGCAAGTACCAGAACAAAATCTTAACTTCTAATTGCCACAACAGTTTACTGAGAAATAGACACTGAGAATAAAGGTCTTCAGAATGTCCTCAGTATATCAACATACAATGTGACATACATATCTGGACTTATGTGATCTTGGACATTCCATAAATAAGAAAGTGTGGTTCAGACAAAATATGTTGGGAATTACATGTACATTATTCACAGCAGACAAGATTCCTAAACATTAATAAGGGGAATCTGAGATCTATCCCGAAAGGAGAAATTAGGTGAGACATGTAGCTTTCATGTCAGAGGCCTCAAAACTTCATATTAAGTAGAAGAAAGATTTGTATATTTCCCAACAGACAAGGATTGTTGAATATCTATTCATTCTCAACTGGGACTATTTAATTCCCGCTGTAATGAGAGGATGGTAGAGATACACGTGTGTTCATGACAGTAATATTATAGCACCTCACACTTTTGAGAAGGAAGAAATGAAATAAGACCCTCAAGGTTCTGAATATTTCTCATGCTGTGAAAACAGGTACAAAGATAAGACCTAGACTTAAAGTCATCATAGCTAATCTACTAAACAAAGGTATACTAGGAAAATTCTCATATGTGGAAATTAACAGAAAATTAGCAGAAATAGCTAACAACAGGAGAATAGCACCAAATTTTCAGGAGTGAACAAAGAGTGGCAGTCAGGTCTCCATGTTCTAGGGGGGAATTCAGACATTAATTATCTCTAATATATTGGGAGAGATAATATCTTATTAACAAGTAAGCTACATATCATACCATGTGTGTACTGTATTTCTGCACCCTAAATGATGATTAAACCCCATCACTAAAAGAGGATATAATATATTCTTTGTATTCATGCTAGCCCTAGTTCTACACAATTTCCAAGGAAAACTAACAGTGATTGAGACCTTCTACCTCTGTGCTTGGTAGCCCTGAAGTGCACTATTTTCCAAGGGCAATTTGGGTAACACTAATTTGAAGACCCATCACAAGAAGATAGAAAATCTACCTTGAAAACATGGCCATATACTGATAAGTTTCACCAAAATTTGGAAGTTCATTTTCTTCCCGATTACATCTTTCAAGTTATGTATGAGTTTGAGAACCTAGGCCCAGAAATGTACATCTAAATTCTGAGAAGTATGTGAAGATTTTGCTCATGCCTTCTGTGTAGTTGCCAGAGACAGACGTTTTATATACTTTAAAGAATTCAATTATGACAAGAATTTTCCTGGATTGTGCTCTTCCTTACAGTGTAAATTATGGCATTCACACTTACAACAACACCATTGGAGATATACTGCCCTCCCAAATTTTGTCTTTTTTTTCACCCTATGTAAGACTGGATTTGAATTTAACCATTTACCTCAAGGAGCCCTCATATTTCCCTTTTCTGAGCATAGGCACATTGATGTGCCTACATACTAAGAAACACTGTTCAGTATAGTGGCATATAACAGAGAACAAAGAGCAAACAGAGCCTTGCTTCTTTAATTCAGTCAGTAGATGCTGATTTTTCATCATTGCAACAAAGATCTGTTATGTTTGCTGAACACAAGTGTAAATGCAATTTATCTGGAACAGACAAATTTTTTAAGAATCCTAAGTGTGTTAATATATCTCTTGCACATCAACTCTTGATATGAATATGCCATATCAGAGGGAAGACGGGGAACCTGAGGAGAATGTTCTAGGACTATACCGAACTGAATTTGATATGGTTTGGAAATGTCTGCTGAAAATGTTTTAGATTTTCCCTATGTGCCCAAGGGAGTCTAAATTCCACTAATGTAAATGAGTGTATCTGACCGACATAGGTCAACTCCTTCTCAGAAATCTTGTACTTACATTCCTCATTTTTCAACATATAACAAAAAGAGCATCAAGTTTTTTTTCCAAGGTCAAACAATGCACATACCCTGGTTCTAGAAATTTTTTGGTTACTATATAATTATAGAAGTGTGCAGTGGAAGAGAAGAGGTAATGTTTTGAAAAAAAAAATATTCAGAAGTCTTCGTGTCAGAGGGAATGATAATCAGATGAGGGAGTAGTTCCTGAGAGAGAGAGGTCCCGGATGAGAAGGAATGGATGTGGGAAAATGGAGAGTCTGAATACTATTTATCAGAAGTGAACATTTGGACTCGTTTGCATGGGCACCATTCAGCTCCCTGAAACTTAAAGAAATATTGTGGGTTTTTGAAAAACTTAAATTTGAAATATGCCAGCTGCCTATTTATGATAGAAGCAACATGGCTGAAAGCATAATCAGTTTGGAATAGGATGGGAATATTTAGTACAATAAAAAAGCACCTTATGTTTGACCTTGTAGAGTGGTTTAGTATGCTCTTCAGTACTTGAACAGAGAGAAAGACACACACATACATACATACATACACACACACACACAGAGAGAGAGAGAGAGAGAGAGAGAGAGAGAGAGAGAGAAGCTCAATTTATCTGGAGACAAGTCCACACCAAGTACAGCTGCAGGTATTCACCCAGGGTTCAGAGGCAAACACAGAGGACCAGACAAAGAGAAAGACAGACAGACAGAGAGAGGTAGAGAGAGAGGGAATAAGAGAGCATGAGAGATGCATTGGCTTACTATAGCAGGCAGTCACATTTCAAAGCAGATAGAATTATAAACTCCCACCGATGGTATAGAGACATACACATAGAGACACAGACAGTGAGAAACAGAGATACACACAGAGAAAGTGTGGGATAGAGGCAGAGATAGAGAATGAAATGATAGACTGACAGACAGAAAGATACACAGACAGGCCAAGGATTAGTGTAGGTTGAGATAAGTGCATACCAGGTCCAGAGGCAGGCTCCCAAAATACTCATGGAGGATCCTGTCTTTGCCTACTGAACCCCACCTTTTTCTGGCATCTCATGCACCCAAGTATCTTCCTGGAAGAAGCTAACGATGGAAAACTCATCATTTTTACAGTAATATGATCATACTGATTTCCTTAGTCCATTGATGTACTTCTTAGGGAATATGATATTCCTTAACAAAAGGCATTGAACGGTTTTTGCATGGTAACAGTTACAGCTATATTCCCTTAAACATAAGATGTATTTCCAATGGGTATGGCTGGTTGAGGCACGGTACTCAAAATTTCAGAAGGAGGAGTCAGCCTGAACTCATGGCAAATTGTGGAACAAAAACTGCCTGAACAGGTGAGATGACACAGGGGTCCAAACAGTGGAGGGAAGAAACTCCAAAAGGCATAAACCTGAAACGCACAGGTGAGTTGGCGAATGTGGTGACAGACCTCATCCTTGGGAAACACAACTAACTGACGGGGTGTTTCATTGTATGGTAAGTCTCAGAAAAAGATCTCTGTGGTATCCTGCTCTACTGAGCCTGGGTATGCAGAGAGGCCACAGAGAGACAACCTCCAAGGCCTTCAAAGCTCAGTGTTGGTTATTTGTTTACATGGAAGGGGAAAGCTCGCTATATAGATGGAACCCTGAGAAATGGAACATGAATTTTAGAATTTCAATGAACATTAGATTTTCTAACATAGTTGGAAAGGGTGAGAGAGGGAGAATGGAGAAGAGATGTAGCGTGTCAGTGGAAGATACCAGATAGCAGACACCAGGGAGGAATAGGATTTTGACAGAGAGAATATGACATCATGGTTGGGTAGGGATATGTCTCTTCAAGGGGTCCTATAACCCTGCCTGCAGACATATTACCCATGAAACCCTGGACTGAACAGAGTGCTGAGTGAGTGCACACTTCCAAGTGTCATGGGCAGGTAGCCTGATGACATGACATTTCATTCACACCTTCACCGATTATTGAAATTTGGGGTGTTAGACTTGGCACTTAGGGAATAAGGATGTTGAGTCATCAAGACTCTCCTTTTGATGAAAGGACATTGACCATATTTGGGGGCCCTGAGAATAGTGGGGTACTACCACATCCTGGAATACCTGGTTGCTCCATGGATTTCCAGAATGTGAGGCAATGTCTAGGGCATCCTAATCTCGGCAGATGTCAGCAGTGTAAGAGATGATGTTAAGTGTAGAAAAAAAACATTTCTGAAGTCCTGGTGACAGAGGGTGGCATGGCCACACAAGGGAGCATATTCCCAGAGAAAGGTACCATATGAGGAGCACAGGAATCTGGGATCATTGAGGAACTGAATACTATTTTTTTCTCTTATTATTATTATTATTATTATTATTATTATTATTATTATTATTATTCAAGTTAGGGAACAGGCTTGTTTCACATGTACGTCCCCTCTCCCTCTCCCTCTCGAGTAAATATTTGGACTTTTTTGCATGGGTCCCAGTCAGCTCCCTGGAACTTACAGGAATACTTTGGGTTTGCCAAAAACATAAATTGGAGACACATCAGCTGCATTTCTTGATAGAAGCAACTTGGCTGAAAACATTCACATGTATGAAAAAGAAAGGTATATATAAGACAAAAAAAGCACCTTAATTTTGCAACTTTTGAGTGGTTTAGCATGCTCTTCAGTACTCTGACAGACATACAGACACACACAGCGAGAGAGACACATACAGACAGACAGACAAAAGGATGAGAATTGGTGCAGAACAGTCCCGAGCAAGTCCAGAGCTGCTTTTATTCAGCCAGGTTTCAGAGGCAGAGACAGAAGGCAATAGAGAGTCTGAGAGAGTGGGAGAAACACAGAGTGAGTGAGAGAGTGAGAGAGTAGAGAGAGGCATAGTTAGCAGCAGGCTCAGTGCAAACCTGGTAGAGTTGTATAGGACCACCACGGTGTAGAGACATATACAGAGAGACAGAGCCAGTGAGAGACAGAGACACACATAGACAGCAATAGTGAATGATAGAGAGTTAGAAAAGAAAAGTCCGACAAACAGGAGACACAGACAATTCAAGGCTTAGTGTAGGCATAGATAAGTGAATGCCAGGACCAGGGGAGAGTCCTAACATACTCATGGAGGATGCTGTCTCTGCCTCATGAACTCTATCCTCCTGATGACATCATTTGGTGCCCCCAAGTAACTGCAGTCCAATGATCCTTTAATCTAATCTAAGATATGTAATTTAAACCTTCCTGGAGATAGCTACCATACAAAACTCAAGATTCGTTCATTGCTTTGATTCTTTTGATTTTCTTAGGACATTGATGCACATCTTGGAGATCATGACATTCCTCCATAAAAGCATTTGACCAGTTTTTCCACGGTAACAATAACCAGAAGGATCCTTTAATCATAAGATATATTTCCCATGGGCAAGGCCGGAGAAGGGTGGTACACCCAATGTCCGAACTCAGAGTCAGCTTGAACTCATGGAAAAGCTGGTAAAGTTAAGGTAAGTTTAGAAATAAAAGGGTTTCTGATATCATGCTGTCAGAGCAGTGAATGCACAGATGATGGAGTGATTCACGAGAATTCCCAGATGATGAAGAAAGTAATCTGGGATCATAGATAGGCTGAATACTATTTGTCTGGATTGCAACTTTGGACCTGTTTGAAAGCGTCTCAATCAGCTCGCTGGAACCCACATGAATCCTTTGTGTTTGACAAAAACATAAAATGGAGACACATCAGCTGCCTCTCTATGATAGAAGCTGAAAATTCAAGTCGACACAGAATACCTAAAAGAGGAGGAAGAAACAGATGAAGGCATAATGCTGAAAACACAAATGATTCAGCGAATGTAGTGTTGGGCCTCCTCCATTGGATACACACCAACCTGAAGAGATGTCTCTCCATTTGGTCAGTCCGAGATCTCAGTGGTTTCCCTCGCACCCAAACATGGACATGGAGAGTGGTCACAGAGAGAGATAATCCCTGGCATTCACAGCAAAAGTGTTGGTGTTTGTTTACATGGAAGGGGAAATTCTCAAATGGAAACTGAACACTTAGCAATGGAACACTTACTTTAAAAGTCCATGAACTGAGGATTTCAGACAGGGTGGGAGAGGGTGAGTGGGGGACACAGGAGAAGAGACGAAGAGGATCAGAGGAATAACAGTGAGGAAATGGAAGGTGAGAGGGAATGCAGAGAGAGACAGAGAGAGAGAGAGAGAGAGAGAGAGAGAGAATAAGAGAGCATAAGTGGGTCTGGATTTATGTTTTAAAGGGGTACTATAAACCTGCCTGCAGACTTAGTAAACATGGAAGCCTGGACTGAACAGAGTACTGCCTGAGTGAGTGTGTCATGCCAGGTGCGTTGGCCTGGCTAGCCTGATACCTGGACCTTTCTTTCCACTTTCCCTGAATACTGAAATATTGGGTGTTAGAAATGATAATTTAGGGATTAAGGATATCGATTTCTCAAGACTGCATCCTGCAGAAGTAGGGCAATGACCATCACTGGGGACCTGAGAAAGTTGTGGTAGTACCACATCCTGAGTATCTGTTAGTTCCTTCCTTGGACAGGCCAGGTAGCACTCCTAGACCTCGACAGATGTCAGCAGTGTAGGAGATGAAGTTAAGTTTAGAAATAAAAGGGTTTCTGATATCCTGGTATCAGAGCAGTGAATGCACAGATGATGGAGTGACTCTCCAGAGATCCTAGATGATGAAGAAAGGAATCTGGGATCATAGATAGGCTGAGTACTATTTGTCTGGATTGCATCTTTGGACCTGTTTGCAAGCATCCTAATCAGCTCGCTGGAACCCACATGAATCCTTTGTGTTTGCCAAAACATAAAATGGAGACACATCAGCCACCTCTATATGATATAAGTGACTTTGGAATGGAATGTTTAGGCGAGTAAAAAAGCACCTTATTTGGCATTGTAGAGTGGTAAAGCATGCTTTTCAGAACTCGGACAGAGATGCAGACACACACACACACACACACACACACACACACACACA